>NC_052500.1:76084452-76292550 GCF_016617805.1 Bactrocera tryoni
AGAAAAATGTAAAAATAGAGACACTGTGAGTGATTAGAGTAAGATCGAGAGGGTGAGAATAATAAAGGGATGGGTATTGAGTACAAGAGATGTGGAGATATATAAAAAGAGTGTAGTAGTTGGAGAGAAACATTATATGAGATAGAAAGAGAGGGAAATAATGGATGGATGGAAGGATGAAAAGATAAAGAATGGAAGGAAGACACAGGAAGGAATGAAAGATAGATAAGGAAATAAAGGATCGAGAAAAGAATGAGCATGGATAAAAGAGGTGGCAGGAAAGTGCGACAGATAACTTAAGGGAAAAAATAAGATTTATTAGTTTTAATTTGGAAGAGAGAGAGAGAGGGGGGGAGAGACAGAGAGATTGTGTTCCTAATCTATATAAGGTTTGCTAGCAAAGTGTTCGGTTTAACAACAAGGTTTTTCAAAGTGTCTGATTTGTAGAAATATGGCATAAAAATCATTTTTAATAAAAATTCTTTTTTTTTCACTATTCTATGATTTGAATAATGTTTTGAGGATCTTAAAGTGTTTATTAAGCCTTGAAAAATAGCGCTTATGGACCCAGATAGACCGGAGAGAAACAAGAGTACTAAAATGTGGCAGGAGCAGTAGAATTCCTCATCCAAAGGGCGCTGGACCCATCGACTTATACCGGACATCCACACGTGGATAGACACACGACATGGGGACTTAGATTTCTATCTGACCCAAATACTTAGTGGACACGGATGCTTTAGAAGCTACCTTTTCAGATTCCACAATGACATTAGTCCGAACTGTCCGACGTGTACAGAGCATATAGAAGACTCTGAACATGTATTATTTCATTGCCCTCGATTTTCGAATACAAGGGAACAGCTAAAAACCACACTCGGTGGTAGTTTTACGGTCGATAACTTGACCACACTCATGTGTCAGTCGACTAATAAATGGAAAGCTGTCAGCGAAGCGTCAGCGTTCATAATGACCAAACTGAGATCTTTTCAACAGACTAGGCGTCCGTCAGTCCGCGAAATAGAGGAGACTTAAATGTCTTGTCCCTCCCACGAAGTAATACCTAGCCGGTGGTTCCGTGGGAGAGTCCTGAGTTGGGAGTAGGTTAGGTTTAGCGGATTAAAGTTCCGCACTTCGGCTTTCGATGCTTCCCCCTACTAAAAAAAAAAAAAAAAAAAAAAAAAAAACCTAATCGCTGGTGATGGTTTTCTGAAACCAGGAATCCATTGAATTTATCGTTAGCATCCGAGCAGTAAAAAAATCCTCTTGCACACCTTTATTTGAGCTCAAGTTCCATTTTTAGATTAATTTTATTGTCTTCAAGCTCAGATTTGTAACCTTAACTAAGATAGCGCTTACTAAACTAAATTATAGAAAGAAAATATCCTTTATCCTTTACCATTTGACAGTTGATTTTATAAATTTTTAAACTCATAAATTTGGGTTTTTTGATTTTTCTTCATACAGACATATTAAATGGTTCTCCAAGTAAAGCTATCTAAAATATATTTTCAATATACATTTGAAATTCTCTGAGAAATTTTTAATTCAAAATGCAAAAATGTGCCTTCTTCTAAGCATATGCTAAACTAACATGGCTCTTTGGGCATTCAACTAGTGGTACACACGTCGTATGAGTAACCGCAGTTTCAATAGCGTTCGTCAACAGTTAACTGTATTTGCGGTCACTATGTGCAGCAAATGAACTCACTGCTTAAGTAAATTGCAAGCAATTAGAATCTGGACCTCCTGTACTACACATATTCTTATGCCCCACCCACACAAAGCTGTGCCCAGTGGCTCGCTCCTGCGTGCTACTAAGCTCACAATTCAAGCATACAAATTAAAGTCAAATGCAACAATGTGCTTGTAATTTCTGTCAACATTGTTGCAATACATTTCTATTTCCAGTTTTACTTGCAGCCGGGATTGGCTGCAACATCTGAAGTTAGCAAATATTTCTTTTACTGCGTTCGTTCGTCTTCCTATCACTTGTACGTTTCCATTTAATTAAGCACATCAACGGCAGCGCGCTAATGAAAGGAAACAATTTAAACTGCGTTAAGCATTTGCTCTAGTCGTCCTGGCCGGGTGAAATGTAGCTGAGATTTGCTGGAGAATGGAAAAATTACACTTGTTGTAGAGAAGATGGCTTATTGTGATATGTTACTTGCTGCTTAGTGCAAGTCAAGTGCGGGGAGAGAATTCGTTGTAGTGAAACTCTGTAGGAATGTAACAATTTTTTAAATAAAACTGATGAGCTGAAGGAAGTATTTATCTCAAATTAAGTGTGAAAGTGGAGTATTGCCAATTATTAAAGAATTCGGTGAGAATAGAGAGGGAGCGAAAGGTTTTTTTTTTATTAATTAGGATGAAAGAGTGAGATATAGATAGTGTGTCAATTCTGTTTGTTATTAATATTAGGTCTCTGAGTTATTAATATATATTCTAAACAGATGGTAACTCTGCGTGGCGACGTTCGGTAAAGTGAATGTTCAGAAAATGAATCCCTTCTTCACTTTTTTTAATTTCCCTTTTATTAGATATTAATTTATTTGGTCTTTTCATTTGGTAATTTTAGGTAGGTTAACATAAACGTTTAAAAATTGCGGTTTTTTGCCGCGATGGCAACTCTATTTGAAATAAGATTTTAGCAAAAACTCCTTATATAATTGCTGATAATAATTTATGTGCTCGTTAGAAATTTTTAAAAATATTTTTAATAGGTGGCAACTCTATTTGTAAACTTTTTCTAATTTAATGTTATGAAATTGTAAACTTTGGAGGCACACTACTATTATTATGTTTTTAATAACATTTTATATGCTTTTTTAAATTTACAATTTAGTATAAGGTGGCAACTCTGTTTGCAATTTTTTTAGAACAGCCTTACACAATTTAGAAGAGCTTTTGAAAAAATCCCATACCTTTAAAACAATTTTTAAATATTTTTTATTTTTTTTAAATTTGTCCTTATTTTTGTAATTCTCCTTAGGTTTATGAAATTGTTACTAAAATATGGAGTTGGCGACTTTCCCAAAAAATCCATGAATAGTTGCTTATAACATTTTATATGTTTAATAAAATTCTTTGTTTTTGATAGGTGGCAACGCTGTTTGCAATACTTTTTTCTAAACAGCCTTATGCAATTTATTAGAGCTTTTTAAAAAATCTACCTATTGAGATAAGATAAGATAGATAAATGAGGATTGCACCACGACCTTAAGTCTATTGTGCCCTCTCCTAAATCATAAAGACTCACCTAGCCCCAGCATTTCGATAAAGTCCAACATACTGCTAGGTGCTAGTGAGGCGATGAGATTCTTATTTGGAAACATAGATGCTTTTATCTGGCGTCTTGAGATTACTATGCAGTCAATAAGCAGGTGTTCTAGAGTTTCAGGCTCCCTGTCGCAGAACCAGGAATTTGCGCAAGAAGCTAGACCACGTGTTTTTTCAGCTTGCAGTGGCCGGTGTAGAATGCGACAAGTAGCCTGAGTTTGTTTCTAGGCAGAATGATTACATATTTACCTGCTGATGTTATAACCCCATATTACCAATTTGGTATGCCGCTTGTTTTGGAGTTGTTGCTAATACCTCTTTTTACCTACTCCTTCTTCCTTGCGGTGCAGCTTCTTTAAGTTATAAGGATTGCGATGAAGAGTTCAGATCCTACCATGTTTGTGTAAGCTTCGGTGCGGGCGAGCTCTCCAGCCTGTTCATTCCCGGCTATACCTTTGTGACCGGGCACCCAGATGAGGTGCACTTGGGTACTTTTCACTGGGCTATTCAGCATTCCTCTATACTCCAGCACCAGGAGCAATTTGATCTCATAGGCGGAGATGCAAGTAGCACTCGACTACCTCGAAGTAGAGTTATACGCTCGACGCGATAGCTGCATTGGAGGTTTATGCTATGCTTCGACTTATGGTAAAGACTTCTGCTTAAATAATGCTTGGAAAATTTCCCATAGGTATGGAGAGCATGACTTCAAGTGCTGCCTTTGGACAAGTGCGCATTGCACCCGACGAGCAGATGTATGCAAGTCGTAGCAGCTTCGATAGTTGGAGCCCCTGCGCAGCTTTTGAGGCCCAAGCCACCTGGTTTGCAGTTCCAAGATTAACCAGGTAGTCGATTGCACACCATTGGTGCTTTAGACGCTTCAGGTGTCAAGCAAACATGTTGGCTATCTCTACCTCTCGGACACCAGGGATTAGGTTCCTGAGGCTGGGCAGGGACCTACGTCTCGTGAACGGGACGATCTCAGTTTCCTCTTTGCATTAATTTGAGAAGAGTGTTCAAGAATTTACCTCTGGCTATAATAACAATGCCATCCCCGTATCTTTGTCAGCGGATTCCATTGTAAGTTAGCTAAACTAGCTAGTAGGTCTTCCACGATAAGACTCCATAACAGGGGGATAGCACTCCACTGTGTGGGCAGCCTATTGCAGTGCCGAGACGAGTCCTGGTATCTCCTGCTGTAGTTTCAACTATTTTAGAGCTGAGCTTCTCTGGTTTCAACCTATTTTTATGCTTTTTTAGATACTTTTAATTACTTCTTAATTTTTGTAATTCTCCATTGATTTATGAAATTGCTTATTTGTTCAGTGGCACTTTAGCGAGCGCTTAATTTAAGAGCTTAGAGGTTTACTTTTTCCTATATTTTATGCACTTGGTTCATCTCCGAAGGGTTATGTAGTATAATTTCTTTAGGTGTTAATTCTTTTTTTTATGAAATAAAAAATACTTTCAAAATTTCAACGTAACTTACATTTATATAGTTTCGATCAAAATAATATTTCATATATATTTTTCTTTGCAATGCTAAAATTTTCTCAAGCTTTTAGTAATTTGAGCGCAATTTAATAAATCTTTAAAGTACTCACCTCCTATGCTTATTCCATATGTTGAATACAATAAGTGCTAAGGCTACTAATATACCACAACTTGAAATTGTACACATACAGACAAATAATGGCAGCGATACTGTGCGTAAGACGCGACGTACAATTGTGCGATCCTGAGGTACCTGGAAATTTAGAAAAATATAATAAATAAAAGTTTTGTGGTTAGAAATGTGTTCAAAATTTGAAAAATATTATAAAAATGTTTTTTGCTTATTTATATTTTATTTGAAATTTTGAACAATATATTTTTGGAAAAAATAATTTTTGGGTTGTGAGAGCAGCTTGAGTATGCACATATGGAAAACAATAGTCTACTCCACTACTATTTGAAATACCCGACATATTGTTGTCGAAAAATCTAAACTAGATGGCGCTGAGAGCATAATACCTTAAAAAACGATTTGCCTTCTATTCAGAATCAGATTTCGGTAAGAACATAGTCTACATAATTGGTCTAAAAATATCGAATCCAATAGATGACCCTGCGTGCGGAATATCTGCGTTAGTCGATTAGCTTTTTATTCGGAGTCAGATTTCGCGGAACACAGTTCTATTGTCTAGTCGAATAGACGAGAGCGGAGTATCTGCGAAAGTGGATTAGCCGTGTATTTTGAATGAGATTTGAAGAAGAACATAGTCTTACCATATTTATCTTTTATTTGAAATGGGCGAAATATTACCTCAAAAAGCTACTCCAGATGGCGCTGGGCACAAGATATTGCAAAAAGTTTATTTTCTTGCTGTTTCAATTGTCATTTCGAACAATTATGAAAGCTGTTACTACAATTTTTAAAAGCTTAAGAAAAGGTGCTTTAAACATACATTTGTAAGACATAACCACCTTAATACTTCATCAGAAATAGGGTTTACTTGACACTAGGCGTATACGCAACACTCATAGCGATACTTTTTCACCCAATAAACCCATCATTATTCTCTGTCAAATCACGAAGACTCTCAAAAGTCGCATACATTAAAATCAGATACATATAAACTCATTAAAAATTCATCCAAGCGCCACACTTGAGATTTCCTCCTCGCTCCCACTAACTGCAGTTCGAATAAAATTTATTGCCTGCCCCAGTTTAGCAAGAATCAAGAAGAAAGTAAAGCAATCGAGCGAATGCTGCGACCAAAATCAATCAATGCCTTGCGACTTTTGCCATTAAATGTTTTTGCGCAAACTATTCCAGTGAGATTTCACACAAAAAAAAAGAGAGAGAGCTCTCAAAAATTAAAATGAAAGTGGGGGGGGAAAGAGCAAACAAAATACCGTACGAATTGGCACAAATTGGCATTCCGCAAAATTAGCATGCAAAGAATTACCAGCGACAGCAATTTAACTGCAATGCCATGCAGTTGTCAACCTCAATACATACGAACACAAGAACTTGAGCGCAAAGCAAGCGGCAAAGAGTTCGCCAAGTCGCCGAGGTAGAGGCGGTTATGTAATATTTAAATGTGCAGCTGCCAGCAGAGGGAACGGCGCAACTTCATCAGTAATTAAGGCAATCGAACTGTCATTGATGCTGTGGTGCGCAAGTTCTCTGCGAGGGCGGACTGAAAAATGCCAAGGCGGCTAGTCAGTGGGGAAAAGTTTTGCTCATGCAAAATGGCAGTAAAGTAGAAGAAGCGATTAATTGCAATGTGCTGGTGACATCATGCGCTTTGTGAACGCCGGAAGTCTTTAATGAGTGTGTAGTGAGTTGGAGTGAAAGAAGGGAGGATTTACTGTTATTTTCATTTTCTTTATCAGTAGGCGATGTGGGAAGCTTTGTAGAGTTGATATGAATGCTGCGATGTAGGCCAATATTCAATAGTAGCAGCTAAGATTGTTAGTATTTTGAAGAATTTTACTTGAAAAAAAAAATTCCAGAAAAGTTCCAGAAATTTTGTCTGTATTAAACCAAAAAAAACAGAATATTTTAATTTATTTTTGGTTGGTATTTTCGTGGAAAAAAGGTTTTTATTTTTCTTTGTATTAGTTATATATTTTTTTTATTAATTTTTTGTTTTTGAAAAATTATTTTTTTTTTAAAGTGGTTACACATGTTAATTAACACAAAATTTTATTTTAGTAAATTGCTTTAGTTAATCATGACTATCAGTTTTTATGAAGGAAAAATTTTTATAAAAGGTTATAATAAAAAAAATATTTTAATTTAATGTCTGCGTTTTTATGCGAAAAAATGTATTTAATTCTAAAATGTTTTTAGTTCTAATAAGTTTAAATTATTAACGGAAAAAAATAAGTTTAATTTTGTGTATTAGTTTGTATATTAAAATTTTTTTGTTAGAAATGTTTTTTAAAAAAAGTTCTTATATGTGTAAACATTTAACAAAAACAATTTGTTAAAAAGAAGTAAGAAAATTTTTATATCTTTATATGCTTGTATATTCATAACATTTTTTTCATGTGGTAAAAATAAAAAAAAAAAATATCTACACGTACAAAAAAATTATTTACAGTCTATTATAAATGAAATACATTTTAAACAGAAAGAAAAACAAAAAAATTTAAATAAATTTTATTTAAACATTTTTTTTTTAATTTTATTAAAATATAAAAAACATTTTTTGCAAAACAATTTAAAACTATTGTTTTCAAAACATTCAAATAACACTAAAACAAAATAAAAATCTGCATAAATTTTTAAATTTTTATGCATTATATTTTTTTTAATTATTTTTTTTTCAAAAAAAACTATTTTCAAAAAAAAAAACTAAAAAATTTATTGGCATAAAAAATCTTAATATTTATTACATTCTTTATGTTGCATTAGATTTGAATGATTTTGGTGAATCTTATATGTTGAACAAATTTAAAAAATACGGCAACTCACTTAAAAATATTTATTGCTTTCTGCACTATACATACATATATACGTCTGTTCAATGCTATCAAAAACCATACATGACGATGATTGTACATAGAGCTGATCTCAAATAAAATTTTCTCGGTGCATGGCAACTCTTATTAAAAAAAATGGTTTTGGTGATTTCAGAATTAATTGTATTTACTTCATAATAGGTTACGAAAATATAGTTTTAGCTGATGCTCCTAAAGTGGCGCTAATATAACATAAAAAATTTCAGTCCATGGCAACCCTATTGAAAAAACTTTGGTACTTTCAATAGCCTTTTATCTTAGTTTCAAAGAACTTGCTTTCTGGTATTTGTGAAATCGATATTTTAACTAGTTGAAACAATAAGTTTTTTGCGGTATAAATGATATAATTTTATAAATAAATTTATCATTAAAAGAAATAATTTTTTTAATGTGGCAAAAAACCTTTCACTTCTCTTCACTCCCAATTTTTTTCATATTTTACAGATTTTATGTTTATAGTAAACATTTTTTTACAATTAGTTTTAAAATATGGCAACTCTGTTCAAATTAAAAATAATTATTTCTACCTCATTGACTTAACAGTGTTTGGGTTAATAATAAAATTTTGTTAATAAACAGTTTTGTTGTAAATATGACCCCCTGCCCAAATCAAAAAAATAATATTATTCACTTATTTTACATATTTGCTGTTTAAAATAAAAAAAAAAATGAAATAAATGTTTTTTTTTCAAAATATGGCAACCCTGTTCAAATGAAAAAATGAATATTATTCACTTACACTTGCACTTACAGATTTGCTGTTTAAAATAAAGAAAAATTGAAAGAAATATTTTTTTTCAAAATATGGTAACACTACCCAAATATAAAAATTAATTATTTTACAGAATTGCTGTTTAGGATAAAAACAAATTGAAAGACATATTTTTTTCTCAAAATATGGCAACCATGTTCAAATAAATAAAATTAAACCTCCGGATTAAGTTAATTGATTTTGTGTTTATAATAAAAATTTTGGCGTAGTCAGTGATTTTTCGTATACATATACATACATATGTACGTACATAAATGTAACTACTGCAAAAGCTGTACAGTAGCGCTGATTACTCTCCGTTAACTGTATTTCAGCTGTCAGCAAGCTATCAATTCCAATGCCCTACCACTGAACCGCCAAAACAAACCACATAACAATAATTAAAATTCACTCAACAAAAAAAAATACGTATACGCCCCACCGCGCCGTCTACTAATGCCATCACTGCATTGATGCTCCACTCGTGTGTGCGAATAACCCGCAAAAAGCAATTTGCACCATTTTTCCACTGTAAATATATCATTCACACTCGGCTGCGCCTAACGTGCCACAATCGAGGCATACCCAAATGGAGCAGCATAATTTTTTCACGCCAGCAATTCAAATTCAACTTCAAATGCATGTAAATTGACACACACACACACACATACATATCACTGGCGCTACGAATAGGTGTGCGCACCACACTTAGTGGGTAAAATGGAAAAAGTGAGGCATTCACATTTATAAATACGTTTTAGATTGCAGTTGCACACTTGAAATGCTTAACAGTTAGCGAGCGATTCGATTTCAAATAACTGGCTAACGCTGCTTTGTGGGTGTGTGCATTGTGTGTGTCGCTAGTGCAAGGGTGTAATCAATTTTCACTCTGCATATTCGAGAAGCCATTTTCAGAAACACAGGGGCATGCATACATACACACCTATGAATATACATATACACACACATACATATGTACATAGATAGTCAAGCGCCTGCCTGCTTTTCGCAGCAAGCAAGGCATTTCGTAGTCTCTTCGGCTGTCTAACTCTGCGCGCCTATTAAAATATCGACGACATGCCGAAATGGTGTGTAGTGGAAATAGATAAAATAGGCGAGTGCAAGTATGAATATGCGTGTGTTTGTGTATATGAAATATGTTTGTGCTGGTGTTAGAGTCTACACAACGGCTGACAAATTCAATTCATTGCCCACTGGCGCTTGGTAAAGTGCACTTTTCACATCCATTTGCCGCACGAAATCAAATAATCCTTCAATTTCACGTATACGCCATGGCACACTCATACTCAGTCCGACTCGCTCGCTCTCTTGTACGCTTAGCGGACAGTTGTTGTGATTTCGGCGCGTACTTATTTTTTTATTTTTCAACACAATCTGAAATTGTGATTTTGTTGTTGTTGCTGTAGGTTGGTGAATTTGCCTAAAAAAGCAATGATTTATTCTCAAGCACTTCCGTCAGCAAATCAACAGCAGCAAGTCGGTAGTGAAAAGGCTTTATAAAAGAGCGCCGACTCACTTTTGCAGAGTCACTTTCGGAATATATATATATATATACATATATTAGTATGTATGCATAGCTGTGTATATATGCCTGTGCGAACATCCTTTCTACCACCTTAGCTTTGCGCATTGAAGTGAGCTTCATTTTATCACCTGCTCAAGTTAAGCGTTTGGCGCGAAGTGAGTGAGTTGTGAGTGTTGTTGTGAAGTGGCTGAGTGCTGCGCTCGGTTGCCGCCTTTGAGCGGCGGTGTGAATTGAGCTGCTGGCTTATTTGAATAATTTTCTTAAATATGCAAGAACATGCGAGTCAAGGACGCCGGCACTTGCCTTTCATACATATTCGGTGTAGGCTGTGGCATTGAAATAACTGTAGCTATGGACTTCCAATTGGTTGGTTTGGACGCTGACTTGTTAAGTCAAAGTGTGGCGCTTTTTATTGCTGGCAGGCAGAGCGACAGCAGCACCAAAGTAAATGGCTAGCGCATATGATTGAGTTTCACGTCTCATATGTGGGTGGATTAAAGCCGGTATGAGGAGTTTTTGTTAAGGCAGGCGCTAATGGACGTTTATAGCTTGAAAGGAAATGAAAAGCGAGTAATTCTTGCAGAATGCTTAGAGATTTGAATTGATACTCTAGTTTTCATTTCGGTGGCGACAACAGATATGCTTTTCACAGTTCATCTTCTTCAGATATTAAGAAAAGTAGCGAGGATATTCTCTCAAGACATTTCATTCAATGTTGGTTTAGTTTTACCAAAAACACAAGTCTTTTTGATGGTTTAAAACCATCAAAGACGGCCCAGAGATCATGAATACATGCCTTTGTACGACCTTCGACCTCTTCAATTGATGAAAATATTAAAAAAGTGAGGGACGTGGCGCTTGAGAATTGTCAGGCAAGTGTCGTGTTGTCGACATCTCTCGCGGGCCCGTCCGAATGATTTTGGTGGCTTCGGATTTGAAACGCATTCTTGCTCCATTCATGCCGATTAAGCTGACTTTTTTTTTCAAAAAGAGTTGCGTAAACTGGTCTCTTTGGACATGCTTGATCGTAAGGATTTCGATTCCACATTCATAAAGAGAGAATTATAACTTCTTTGTTCTGTTTATGAGTTTGACATGCAAAAAAATTCAACAATCATCGGTGTTCAGTCGATCGCAGAGATAAAGTTGAAGGCGCTGAAAGCCATTCCATGAAGTGCCTATAAAAATTAAATCATGAATCATTGAATTGCAGAGTTAATAGTTGTAATGCATACTTTTGAGCGCTCGATGTGAGTATTTTTTCATTAATCTAATTTTTGCTTTTTCTTAGTCTCAATATTGTGGCATTATATTGCTGGGGCTTTTTTGTTTGCAAATTTTTTCATAACCAGTAGCCTACTTTTTGGCCGTGTATCAAAGCTGTTAACGGGAAACAGAGAAATCAAATTTATATTGACTTCTTTTGAAATAAAAGAAATTATAAAAGGCAGCTGAGGTTCAGTTTCTTTCATATAATTTTCTCTAGCGTAATCTATATGTTTATATTACTTTTCTGGGATCGTTTTAACTAAATTTCTCATAATTAGTGGCCTACCTTTTGGCTGTGTATCAAAGTTTTCAACGGCAAAGCACCAAAATTAAATTTATATTACTTATTTGAGCCGGCCGAGTTCCAGTCACTTTCATACAATTTTTCTTTGTCTCATCTATGAACTTGTACTATATTGCTAGGAGATTTTTTATAAATTTCAAATTAGTAGAATAACCTTTGGCTGTATTTCAAAGTATTCAATAGAAGGATGAGAACCAGTTCCTTCTACACAATTTTTTTTTATACGTTAAACATTTTTGTTCCTCCAGTAAGTACTACTACTACTTTTAGAACTTGTTAAATATAGCAAACTCTTCTTCTATCATTACTGGCTCCATATTTGCTAATAAAAGACATATTTGTCGAATATCGAGGAAGCATCAAAATTTTCCTACTTTTATACTAATAATTGTGAAATATTGCCTACTTTTAGGCGTTATTTAAAAACATGGTATACACTTCTACGGATATCTTAACTGTTGACCATTTTGGATAATACTTTTCTCGTAAAATATATCCGAATGTTTAGAATGTAGCAAAGTTTGCCAACTTTTATAATAATATTTGTTAAGTGTAGCCTACTTTTGGAGGTGATTTAAAATTATAGTATACATTTCGGTGTTTCTCTTAACTCGTTACATTTTTGGTAATATTTTTTCTGAAAAAAACAGCAATGTTCTCGATAACATATTTCGTACCTATTTTTTCACTAATATTTGTAGAATATTGCCTACTTTGAAGCGTTATTTGGAAATATAATTAACTTTTCATTGTTTATTTCAACTTGTTAAAGCTTCGGATAGTAGTTTTCCAGTAAAAAATGTCTGCGTAATGAGTATGCATTAAAGTTTGTCCGCTTTTATTCTAAAATTTGCCAAATATTGTCTACTTGGAGGCATTTTTTAAAAACATAGCATACATGTCGGTGTAGTTCTTAACTATTTCTAAATACTAAATATTTGGATAATAGTTCTCGAGTTAAAAAAGCCGTTTAGTAAGATTTTCTCGGCTTTAATCGAGAATACGGCGAAGCTTGTCTACGTTTAAGCTATTTTGCTATTTTGAAAAATCTTGCTGTCACCAGCTTTGTGCTATCAGCTCTTGAAATATTACTTAAGTACATAGTTTTGATAAGAAAATTTAATAAATAAGTGTATAACAAAGTTTCGGGATCAAAATATTGATGTTCCATGTTTGTCCTAGGTTCTACTGAATTATATTCATTAGCAATTTTATGTTCATTGACAAGGAATTCTTTCTAAATCCTCGAAGATTTCCCAACTCATATCTTTTCTGGAATGGACTAGAGAGGCTATAAGATGGTTGTTTACAGGAAATATAGTAAGACATTAAACATAAAATTTTTAGAGATGTGTATTCTAACCTTGTTACTCTATTCACAGTGTTTAAGATAATAATACAACAGTTAGAAGGAAGAAATAATTTATACAAAATAAAAAACTTTATAACAGGTAGTAGATATGTATAACAACAACATTGTTCGTAAAAACTTCCTTTTATAATTTTTTTTCGCCATTTGGCAAACTTATTGGCCTTCTGAACTAAAACTCATAACAAGTTTTTCTATGTAGCATACACTAATTTAATTGTTAAAATAAAAATAATTCAATTATTATTTTCACTTAATCAAAAACCATTTTTAAACAAGTGTAAAAATTTATTCTTTTATGATAAGAAGTTAAATTTAGCTGTACTTACTTTTCCACCACTCCACTGCTCCATATTTAACCACGTTAAATTATCCAATTGCGTATCGTAATAACCCAATTTTTCATATTTTCCATTCACCATTTGTTCGATCTGGGTTAAGGCAATACGATCACCCTGCGAGCTGAACGCAACGACGCCCTGTAAAAATATAAAAATACATTTTAACTAAGAGAGATAGTGGCTATATTGAATTTAAAATTTGAAAAAATATATATTTTTATTCAGCTCAGACTAAATATTGGGTAGTCGAAAAAGTCTTTTCGTATTTTGGCAATAGATGTCGTTGCAGTATATCTGCAGTATTGCTAATCATATTGTGTCATACCATATAGTGCTGAAAAGGCGAGATTTTAAGCTTCATTTAACTTAAAAAAAATCGAGGATGTTGAAAAAAGTTACAGCTGTTCAAAAATGGGAAAAAATAATGAAAAAATTCGCAATATTTTGAAATTTTTGTATAAAAAAGGGAAGCATGCCATGCAAGCCACCAATGATATTTGTGAAGCTTACGGAGACGATGCTGTATTAGTTCGTGTAGCACAACAATGCTTCCCTGGTACACATTTGTTTATTTATTTTTTAGTATAAATATAAAAAAATAAGTTGAAGTTTGTTTAGAAATACGAAAAGCCTTTTTCGACTATCCAATATGATCAGTTGGTGCACCCTTTAAGACCATGTAAGACATGTTAAATTTTTTTATATGTGAAAAGCCTTCCCATAAAGCTTAAAAAAAAACTAGTTTCCATAAACATATATTTTGGTTTTCCTCACTTTCAATTCGCCTAAAAGCATGCTATAAATTTGTTGCGCATTTGCAATTGCGAAAGTGAATGCATTTGCGCTCGACACCCATATTTTATGCACCAAACAAACGATCGACTTTATTTTTATTTATTTTTTAACTTTCAGTTACTCTAGCCTTTGGTCCCCTTTTTTAAAGTGGAAAATGCATTACCGTCATTATTTAGTTGTTAAAGTTACTTTATTTGAATATTCTAGTTAGTCGAAGCAGTTTTCGTTTTTTGTGGCAACTCTGCTTTACACTCCATGAAAGTGCAAATGGTGTTAGTTACTCTGGGGAAAAGCACTTACTCCTGCATGCAGTTACTCCAAGTGGCGGTTAGTCGAGAAAAAAGCACTTTTCCATTTAATGGTTGCTCTCTACAGATGAAATTAATGGTTAGCGAATTTTTAACTCATATTGCTTCAGGGAATGTATTCAAAAATTTATCTATAAGTTTGAAAATTTGAAGAAAAGTAATAACAAGTTGGCCTTTACCGTTATTTAAAGAACAAAATCGATTTTCGAGATTAAAGCTTTATCGTAAAATTCTTATCGATTCAAGGCTATTATATAGTATGTCATGTCATTACTTTCATTAGTTGATAACTTCCTGAATCATGTCTATTTAAAAAGTTCTAATGAAAGTTAAATATTTTCCCATTCTTCTACACAGAACGACAGTAATTAAAAGAAGCCTACATTTAGGCATTTCAAAAAACGTATTTTTTTTTAATTTTACACTAGGTGTGCTCCTTCAGAAATTTGGACAACACGTAAAAGGTCGATCTTTCTGGGATCATAAGTCAAAGTTAAATTAGAAAAATCTATTTTTTTGATGCGCCTAAATGTAGGCCACTTTTACTTTACTACTCTCTTAGGGAGCACATACAATATGAAAGTAAAAAAAAACATATTTTTTCACAGGCTATACTTTTAAAAATAACATACTGAAATTTTGACCCAATATCTGAAACAGTTTTTAAATTAAAGCCTTTTAAAAAGGAGGAGCCAAATTTAATTATATAGATTAGTCTATCTTTTAACGCTTTAATTAATTTGTTTTGTAATTATCCTTAAAATACGTATAAGAGTGCCCTCAAAGTTTTTTTTTGTACGTAACTTCCAAAAAGGTTTTTTCTAGGCTTCGCGCCAGGTGTGTCCCTTAATCTACTTTCTCTTTCTTCAGTTCCGTTTAGGGATCAGTTTCTTAGACGCTCAAAAACAATTTCTTGGTAAAGAAAAGACACAAAGACACTCAAAAAGTTACCTACTTTTAAGTTTGTGGCCTTGCCAAAAAATCGATAATAAAAAATGCATACTTTTAGGCGTTCGGCTTAATTTAGATGTCAAGGAAGATTATTGCATGGATTTTTATTCAAAACTTAATATAAAATTAAACTTTCATTTAACTGTTGCCTACTTTTAGGCCGATAGCTTTGCATAATTTTAGGCCTCTGACTGTATTTTGTTTCTAGGGAAAGTTATTAGAAGCATTTTAATTAAAAATTTAATATAAAAATATGAAAAATTAAACTTTGTTGTTATTGTTGCCTACTTTTAGGCTAATAACTTTTCTAATTTATTATACATATATATGTATGTGTATCGATAGAACTGATTAAAGTATTACACATAGTACTTTTCGGCGCGAAAACCAATTGTTTTCTTTTTGCGGGAAGACAATGTAAGAATCTTAGCTAAAATTTGTATAATAATATGAGCATTTAAAAAAAATATTGCCTACTTTTAGGCGAAACCTTTTTTGAAAGGTCTTAATTATGACTTATACTCTTATTAAAATGGTTTTTGTGTTAAGAAAACATGCAATTTAATCATATATAGTATGCTTCACTACGCTTTCAAAAAACCGTTGCCTACTTTTAGGCCGTCTAGCTCAATTTTTAAGCAAACTACTGCACTCAGCAACGCTTGCTACTTGCATGAAAGCTAACTGCTGAAAATGTCTGCGCTGAAAAACATCTACTTTACTGCGCCCAAAAATATGCAGCATTTTAAACGCAACACCGCATATACCGCAGGCACCCGGCTAACAACATCATGTAACCACTAGACACAGCGGCAGGTTCCAACTACTTTAGTGCCTGGCAGAAGCACCGCGCATACAAGCATGTTGGTGTTGCCAGCCGAAAAAAGAAGCTGCTTCCCTGCAATGCCGTAGCGAATTGATAGTCTCGCCCCTTTGGTGCTTTAGTAAAAAAGTTAAATAAACGGATGACAGAAAAAAAATCGCACAGCGACATGTGCCACGCAACCGACCATGGGGTCCCGCAGGAGTGTTGGATATGCCAGTCCGTTGCTATGTCAAGCAGGAAACGGCACAGTTCTCATTTGTTGTTGCTATTGCTGTTGCTACTTAGTTAGCTGACTGTGCGGGGGGTGTTTGCTCGGCGTGGCAAGTGTGCAATTCACAGGGGCGCAAAAAATGTTCTCACTTGTGTATTTACGCATTGCTGACTACTGACTGCTGATTGCCAGTTGCCGGGGTTTCACCAGCCGTTGTTGGCTGCTGCCACTTTTTTAGTACTAACATACCGGGTCCATGCATTCGCATATCCCCCTTTGTGTGTGCATATGTTTAGTGTTCGTTGCAGCAAATTTGTTTTTGTGATTTCTCTTCAAAACAGCTGCAGTACCGTGTTTTTCCTAAAATGTGGCAAGTACTTTAACAAGCTGGCAATTTACGGCAGTTCTATGGTTGTATATGTATGACGGTATTTCTGATGTAAATGGTACTACGCAACGACGCATAACATTTTCTGAAACTCTATGGGATCGATTTAGAACTACGTCCAATTCCGATTTGATGTAATTTTGAACTACTTGATATGGCTCCGGTTTGTTTAAAATATATAAAGCCAAGCTTGGGCTTATAAGTTGGGGCAACCTTAATATGGAAATATTCGAGATCGAAGCTTTTTAAAGCACTGGATACCAAATATCTGACACTTCGAACTCATAGTTGATATTTTATTGAAAATATCAGTTAATCCTATGGTAGTGGAACTAAATAGACGAACTTTAAGATCGTATTAATGTGTACGTTTCATATTTCGTCCAATCCTTTGAACTCCAAAGTTCCTAGATACTTGCGTCGAGTTCTACATAGTGCTCGACAAAAGCATAGGAATTGTTCCAGCGTCTGTCACACAGAACGTTAGCGTTTTTTGCGAACTTTAAAAGCGACTTGATGTCTGTGTTTGATATTTCGTAAAGTTCTTTGAACTCCAAGGCTTGAGTGGAGCTCTAGTTAGCGCTGGACAAAGGCATAGGAGGTGTTCCAGTGCATTTTTTGCATGTATCGTTATCACATACTTATGTCCATCCGGCTCGCATGTAATACCGGTAGGTTTTGACCTGTCAAGAGGCCAACAGCCCTCCGGCAGTCTTCTCGAGACCGTGTGTAAAAAGCAGGTGAATTTTCCTAAGGGTATCTTCCATAAGATCTTAACGATCCTGTATTCACTTAAATCATTCCATCTCGCCCTGATCTGGCTGTCAGACCATTCGTCAATTTCGTTCTTAGTGACTTCCCTATTTCCTGTGCTTGTTCAGTAGCCAGACGGATACCACTTTTGGCAATCTCATCAGCTGCTTCGTTTTCCGTTACTCCTTTATGGCTTGTAACCCAATATGCATATATGCTTTGTGGCATCCGCTACATCTAAGGCTTCCCTGCTTCTAAGAACATACTTTGACGTAATGCGAAGTGAGTTTATTGTCTTATTTGATTCCTGTCTATCGACATATATTTATCCTTTTTATGTTATATCCTTCGTTGTTAGCTATCTCAACCGCTTTCCCGACTGCAAATGCTTCAGCTTGGAAGATACTGCAGTAATCCGGAAGCTTGAAGGGCCACCTGAGATCCAGCTCTAATCGGTAGATTCCGGCTATCAGCCCATTGGGCATTTTGAATCCATCTGTGTAAATTCCGCCGTAGTGTCGCAGGCTTCTGCGCTATCTATCTCCTTTAGTGTGACATGGAACCTTCTCTCCCAAACAAAGCACACGGTTATGTGATCCAATTTGTCCACCAGACCGCCGCTTATTGAGTAATGCCCGAAGGTCTTTGTAGAGAACTCACCTAATGCCGACAAACTTGCTGCTGATTTTGCCGTAGAGCTTTCTACTGCAATGTGGACTGGTGGTAGGTTGAGTAACCTTAATATTGCCGGCGTTGGAATGATCCCCGTAGTGCCCCTGTTATGTATAGTTAGTCGTTGTACCCGTTCCATCGGTTTTTTGTACGAAAGTTTGCTGACAGCCTTGCTTCTTTTATCTCGACAAGAACTGTCAACACGGCAGAATTTTGTCCAAAATTACTCCCAGATACTTGATAAGTATGTTTTCATTGCAGTACTTCCTTGTGAAGAGTACCATATCCGTCTTATTAGTATTTAGTTTTAGGTTCGTGCCTGTCCATTCACTTAATATAAAGACTTTTATATAATACTTTTGGTCGACTTTAATCCAATTTATATGCGGGAATATTTTAGAGTGCAATTTTCTGGTAATAATTTGTCTTGATGTCTTAAAGGGATAAATTGGTTCAATTCTTCGTTTAGCTCCCGCATATTACCTAATATAAGGATGATTGAATTTTCGACAATAATACTTCCCTCTGCCCTATCTGCCTAAAAGAAGGATTTTCGAACTTCCTGTCAATCTTAATCAAATATGGCTCAAATCGGTGCAGATCTAACCTTAGTTCCTACTTTGTGCGGATGAGATCTCATTCCGGACGACCTCCGAGCTCTTCAACCGATGAAAATATTAAAAAAGTAAAGGATATGGTGCTTGAAAATCATCTGCAAAGTGTTAGGGAGATGACAAGAGAGCTCCTCATCTCTCGCGAGTCCGTTGAAATGATTTTAATGGTTATTTTGGGTATGAAGCACGTTCTTGCTCGATTCGTCTGAGTTAAGCTGGTGTTTTCAAAAAGAGTGTCGTAAGCAGGTCTCTTTGGACATGCGCGATCATGCGATTCCGATCCCACATTCATAGAGAACGATGAGACACAAGTTTATGAGCTTGATATGCAAACAAATCAGCAATCATCGTAGTGGAATCAAGGTGATGCTCATTCTTTTTTTTTTTAATATTCGTTGTTTGGTGCATCATGAATTTGTTCCAGAGCAACAGAGGCCAATAGGGATTTCCATTTGGCCGTATCGAGATGTTTAAGTGAGAACATCCATCGAAAACGGCTGGAATGGATTTTATGGCTCATGGAATTTATGCGTTGATAACGCACCATCAGATTGTGTCCAAATTTCAAGCCAATAACGCAATGAATACCATCGAACATCCACCGCATTCACCAGTTTTATCTCCGTGTGATTATTTCTTGTTCCCCAAACTGAAACTACGGCTACGTAGAACACGCTTTCGATCGAAGAGACAAAAAAAAATTCGCTGAAGAAGCTGAAGGCCATCCCAAAAAGTGTTTATGAAAAGTGTTTCGAGGATTGGAAAAATCGCAGAAACGAAAAAAAAAATAAGTTTATTGTATCTGGTGGGGATTACTTAGAAGGCGACAAAATAAATATTGATGAATAATTGGTAAATATTGTGGGTTTTATTTACAGTTAACGGCTAATTCTTTCTCACAATGTACTATTGTACTAATCCAACTCCGTTTTTACATTTTTTCATTAATACTACTTGCTTTTGTGTTTATTTTTTCTGCTCTCAGTTACTTTATTGCATTTTCTTCATTCAATCGCACTTATTATTCCTGTCTTGTCCCCTTTTATTCACTTTGTTGTTTATGCATGTACTTTATTGCACTTTTGTGGGATCCTAATCGGATTTCACTTCTCAACACTTTGCATTTCTAATCGCTTTACCAGTTTTTATTTATTTTTTTTTATTACTTTTTCTTTGCGCACAAGGGTGTTTAGCCCTCATGAATACTAAAACCTTTTGGTGGGGATACAATGTACAAATGTGTTTTTCTTAAGAAATGTTACTTCTCTTTTCTCGTTATTGATTTGAAGTTGAGCGCTCGAAGACATTTGATAGTTTCTTTAAGAAAAATAACTGTTCATTTAAGTTTTATATAATTAACAGTTATTTTTCTTAAAAAAACTATATAATTTAAGTTTTATATAATTCACAGTTATTTTTCTTAAAAAAACTATCAAATGTCTCCATGTGCTCAAATTTAGTGTAATGTGTTATGTAGTTTTAAACAAGTTGAAGAATTTGTATTAGGGATCTATGATACATTTTAATTCAAATGTGAAGAGACAATGGTCTTTTATAGAAGGCATTGCTTTGTACGATTAAACCATATTCTTATTCTCTAAGCAAATCTATGACGTTGGGAAATTTTTTGTATTTCCCATTCGCGCGCGTTTCAGTTTTATTTCATATTTTTGGATAAAAGGCACATTCAGTGTGTAACTTATCCCAGTGACTTTCAAACTGTTTCCAGAAGGTTAACGTTTTCCGAGCACATTTTAGCTCTCTTTTGGCTGCTCAGTTCATTTGTTAAAGATTCTACTATTCAACATAAGTCTTCTGATATTCCTATATTTGAGTCTCCTTTCGAAATCTTTTTACAGAAAATTCCTTTCTAGCTCCATTTTATACTTCTCGGAAGGCCAGTATTCAGTCCTCAAATTTTTAGTGAAAGTAAAAGGTTTCGCTTATTTGCATTGTTTCCCTTAAAAACTATCCAACGTGTGTTAGTATTTTTGAATGAATTCTTCTACTACGAGATTCATCAGCTAAAATAGACGTGACTTTCTGGCTTGAAACGTGAGACCTCCAGCCATAATCCTGTTAGTTTGCTTAAGTGATCAGCAGAGATCAGAATCTCCAGTTCTCCAGATTAAAATTCAATACTATACCCCTTTCACTGCTAGAAACTCTGGTCAGCTGTGCTACCCAGAGCTTCTAAGCGCGCATTAAAAATACCTTATTATATCGACAATGTGCTTAGAGCTTGCCCCAAATTTGATGAGCCGGCTAATATCAATTTCGGTTCTCTCTCGTGGTTCGCCAAAAATATTACTACCGAAATGTTACAACCTCTGTCTTGCAAAAGCTAGACAAAAACGTTGTGATTTACGTGAGTACTTGCGGTCGCCGTCCTAACCCCTTGGTGCTTAAACGCACATAGATCATAGTATCATTTGGTTCCAATTCTTCGGGTGGATAGATACCTTTTCCACCTTTTTCCGGCACGCGGCCGCAGACACCATGAATCTCTCCAAAGGGCCAAACCCAGCAGATTGAACCGACCCCTTGGGCTAACTGTTTCCCCTGGTACCAGATTTAAGTCTCCGGTCAGATTGCTACTACCAGTTCAGCACCCATCAGACTCAATGACTGCTGACTTTTGTCCCTAAAACTTCCAATGTCTTTTCATTAGAAGGAAACTCCTTCAAAGTCTATAGTAACAGTTCCAGCTGATTATTATAGTACTACTATTTCTGACGAGACTAGGCTAAAATTCGAGGTAAGCCAAAAAAGCAGACTTACTGTGTATTGGATTTTAGTCGCCTCTTACGACAATCATACCTTACTGCGGGCAAATTCTATCCCTTGCCCGCTGGGGGACCAAAAGCTGTACAGTGGAGGAAAATGTATTTAGATGTTTCCACTTCATCTTCCTTCATTCAACTTTTTCAGTTTTCGTGCCCTAAATCATGAGACTCGCCACATGACTATTAGCAGCAGAGTGTCCAATAAGAACTTCTACCATTACGGCAAGGTGGATTTTGCGGAGAGCTAAAACTCAGAAGTTCTTTTGTATTGCACTATGGTCTAGAAATATTTCGAGATCTCATGTACAGGGTTTGTCCGGAAAGTATTAGCACTGATTTTCTTCCGCCGCTACTGTACTTCAGAGGCGCGCACCGACTAGCTAACGAATGAGCAGCTGGTCAGTTGTCTCCGAGCACCTGGAGAGTCCGGACAAATATTTTTGCGCGTCGTGCTTCTGTGAGTGGTGTAAGCCGAAAATGCAACGTTCTTTAGAGCAAAGGTACACGATTAAATTCTGTGTTAAACTCGGTAAATCTGCGACATGAGTCAAGGATCTTTGAGTGTACTCCCGAGACAAAGAGGCAATCTTCCGAGTGGCGCACGCCGGCGTCTCCTCGCCTAAAAAAAGGAAAAATGAGCCAATCCAAAGTGAAAACGATGCTCATTGTCTTCTTTGAGATCAAAGGCATCGTACACCATGAATTTGCTTCTCTGAACAAACCCGTCAACGCCACATTTTATATGGAAGTTCTCAAGAGATTCAATCTTTTTTTGTTTCCTTGCAGACATTTTGAGACGAAAAAGGGGATCCAAGCAGCATGTACCTCCGCTCTCAAGATAATGCCTTTCGTGATGCCTTAAATGCCTTTCGTGATGCCTTAAATGCTTGGAAAGCGCACTGGCAGCGCTGAATCGACGCAGAAAGAGCCTATTTTGAAAGTTTTTAAAGAATTGTAACGATTGGTTCAATAAATTTTTTCAAATCGACTCAGTCCTATTACTTTCCGGACAAACCCTGTACGCTGCTTGCTGATCAATGCTTGCTAGGCTTGCGCGAGCCTGTGCCATAACGTTAGGGAACAGGGAAGCAGCGATTCGTTGCTATTCTGAAGGTCTTATACCCAAAGTAAACGTGTTTTTTCTTACAAACTCATCGGGTTTGCCATCCGTAGAGCTCAATTTTCGATGACTTGTTCGAGAATATCGGCTGGTAACTGGCGAATGACACGCGTGATGTTTTGCTCCAAGACCTGAATCGAAGCGTGATTGTTCGCATAGACTTTGGACTTTATATAACCTACAGGAAAAAGTCTAACGATGTGAAATTACACGATCTTGGTGACCAATCGACCGGTTACGTAGTCATGACGCGATAATGGTTGCCATTGACGGTTACGTTCCCACCAGTAATACGTTTTAAGGAAAATGGACCGATGATTCCACCGGCCCACAAACCATACCAAAACCTTTGGTTTTTCTGGAATAGCGGGCTTTGAATCTCTTCAGGTTGATCTTCGTCTTAAATGCGGCAATGTTGCTTGTTTACGTACCCATTGAGCCAGAAATGGACCCCATGGCTGAACAAAATGTGGCTCGAAAACGTCGGATCTTCTTGGAACGTTTTCAGAGCCCATATTGTTCAGATATTTAGCCAATAATTATTCAGGCTTGAACTAAAATTATTGAGAAAGAATATTTAATGCGAAAGCGGAGCTTTTAACTCGTAATGTTTTCAAGCAGCTATACAGGTATACCGGAATCTTAGTATAGTTAGTCCAATATATGTTTCAAAGAAGTCTATAACTATGTATTGTTTTATTTCACAAGACCAACACACTTTCCTACGATAATATCCACACCTTTTAATTAAAACTTAAGTACTATCTTAGCACAGTCCATTCTCGCAATTAGATCTCTTGCTCGTCCATGACAGCTTGGCCACAATTTACATTCACTTCACTTTCAAAGTAAAACAAAAGCAAAAGACGTCGAAAGCAAAAAATAACAACGTTTACCTTTCAAATAAACTTTCGTAAAAGACCAAATCAAAACTAATATTTTCTATTAAAAAAAATTGAAATACGAAACTCCAACGGCACTCTCTGACACTCAGCCGATAAGCGGCGTGAAAACTTCTACGTAAAACCACAAAAGTCGAGACTTTAACGCTGTCAAACTTTTCGTAACGACCGACTACTAAATGCTATCCCTACTAATAAATCAACATTGCAGCCATACACACCCGCACACATATACATATACAAAATGCCATAAGAGAGCGCTGTGTGCATGAAGAAATTCGTTTTACCGCAAATAAAGTTTCGGAAAAGTTCAAAGACACACTTGTATCAGCTGAGGAAATTTGTAAATGTTTAGTGTCAAAGGTGGGCAGTTAAAATTAAGACAAGAAACCATGAAGTCTTAAGGTAAATGAGTCAGAGTAAGATATGTGGAGAGAGGAAGTAGAGAAGGGAAGCAAGAAGGAGAGGAAAATAGCTAAGCTTCTTGTGATTGCAAATAAATTACGCAGCGTCGGCCAGGTATTGCTTTGAATTATTTGTAAAAGTGAGTTGTGGTTATCGAAAAACTTTAAATTCAGAGTGATAACTGTACATGGCAAGCAGCACTATTTCCAATTTGTTTGACTGAAATTTAAAACCGTACAAAATTTGTTCGAAAAACACCATGGCTTCCTATAATGATATCTACTTCTAAAGATATCTGCTTGGAAAGAGAAGTGGTACCATAAGGGAGGGTGAGCATCACCAGGAAGATATTGCTTCACATATCGTTCAGACCGGAATATTCAGTGACTTCACACTGAAAATAAAAATTTGTTCACAAGACAGTATATTCACCTCCACGATGAACTAAATTTTGGCAGGCACTTATAGGTATGAACTGTTCCATTGCTTTGTGGTTCCATTCACACCTGGATCGATTATTTTATATTAGTATACAATATTAAAGCCAAACTTGCAGATTTGTATAGTATCTTGAACGTTTGAGGTTTTCTAATTTTCAATTCATTTACTTAATCCACGTCACTACTAATATCTCGATCCTCTAAATGCCCAAGCTTTCTTCCTCACATCACAAAGTAAATATTAAAATTTCATACCTCTCCCCTTACATAGAGATCCTAAAATCAATGGAAAAGTTGAAGACAATTTGGTCGATCCGTTCTCGGAAAAAAGTCTCTGTTCTTTCTGCTTATGTGAACTCTAATGCCTTGTCTCATCAGTAGACATTAATCTTATCTACTTATTGCTTGTACGAAATAAATTAAGAGCAGTCAAATCTCATTCTATTAGTTGAAGCACAAAAATCCTAAAAAAAAACTTTTAGTTTTGCGGTGATTCTTGTTCTACTGTTGCTACGGAAGAGTTTGTGTGAAAGATTGTAAAGATTATCGACAATCACATCTTACTTTGCTAACGATCGCACCTTTACATATTGATGGAGTGTTTGGAGCTTACCAGAAATGTGTTAATATAAACTCCAACCACTTTATCATATTCTTCGAAGGTCTGTCTATCGAGTGTTTCAAGCTCAATATCGCAAAAGTGGGATAGTTGAGAAGAAAGTGTCTGGCTGATTCCACTTCGACTTCTACCTTACAAATTTGACAATTTGCATTCAACAAGATATGTAGCTTCATCGCATGTGAGTCTATGGGACAGAGCTCAGTCAGTATACCTTCCAAGTAGTTAAGAGAACCTCATGCACTACACTTTGGGCCAGAAGGATCTCGCAGTCGCAAAAGTTTAAAAGAAAATATAGCAGCCGTGTACACTAAAACTACGGAGAGTCGATTCAGCGTTTTTCGCAGCAACTCGGATTGACGTATAGAACGGCTTGGCGACATCGCTTTCCAAGACAATCCGACGTTTACGAGCAAAACTTTCTTCAGCGAGGAGGCCTATTTATGACTCAATGGGAATGTAAAAAAGCAAAATTGGAGCAGTTGGGACGAAGAGCAACCTGAAGAAATCCAGGACTAGACTTTATACTGTGGGGATATGTAAAGTCTAAAGTCTATGCGGCAATTCCGCTTCGATTTAGGCCTTGGAACAAAACATAGCGCATGTCACTCGCGTGTTACCAGTCGAAATGCTCGAGAGAGTCACCGAAAATTAAACTCTACGGAAGGACCACCTGAGATGTAGTCATAGCCAACATTTAAAAGGATGATCTTTCAAAAATTAATGCTAAAGAATGTCCTTTCGAATGATGATAAACATTCCCCATTAAAGCTGAAACTTCAGGGTTTTTTCTTAAGTAGCGAACGTTGAATTGGATCACCCATTAATTTAGTTTTTCGAAAGTTAATATGTTTTCCTGTACCGATTATTAGTATTTTGAGTGCCATATGGTTGCTTGATCTGTAAAAAAAAGTTGAAATTTCCTCTCTTTACTTTTTCTGAGCTCGTTAGTCATCTCGTTAGTACTGACCTTGTCGTAAGAGTAGTTATGGCATTAACTTGCTGATGAGCTTGATTGGAATGATTTTCTGCGGATGATGTCTGTGTAGAACTGTTAAAGGAGATTTCGTATTTGGTTTTTCTCTCTCTGATATTAAATGAGCTAAGCGGTTACTTGCTGGAAATAACACCTTTATTTTCGGAATCGTTTTGGTAAAAGGTGTTTAGTAAAAGGTCGGAAACTTCTCTAAGTGTACATATCTCTCATATTTGTTACGACTTTAACTGGTCATCAAGAAATTACTAGCATTCTCGTGAATAAATATTACAAATTTTCCCATTTACCCAAACGAAGTTGCTTCGCTTTCAAATTGTCCGCCTTCCACAAACGCCACAAATGACATGTAATTCTCTAATTTGCTGCCAATTTTAAAATTAATTAATACATTGTGTAAATTGCATGCCAAAAGCGCTGCCGTAAGCTAACAAAATGAAAAGCAAACGTTGGCAACATATCGACACAAGCAGATATAGTATAAAGGAATCAAGCAACTACAAAAACAAATATATATGCCAAAACCTTAAAGCAGCAAACGGCAACTTAGTGCTAGCTTCATTTGCAAAATTACATAACGTGAAAATATGAGAAGTTATTAGCTTTCGGCATATTCATATTCATTAGTTTCCATGCCAATGGTTTTGTCGATGTATGGGTGTATGTGGAAAGTTTGCAAACTCTTGCATGGGAGTGCTAGAATTTTCAACAACACTTAATTGCAATTAGTTGTGCATAAGCATTGACTTTCATTTGCGGTCCGACTTTGTGAAGTCATTGCATACAAGCATTGCTCTTTATTTATACCATAAAGTAAATTTTTAAAAAGTTTTATCCTTTGGTGTATATTTTGAATTAAAAGAGGTTTACAAATGAGTTAAGTCTAATACCGATGCGGGTTTGATTTTCTATTGTGAAAAGCCACAAAATATGATTCCTGGAGCGAAAAATGGCTTTTTAATTAAGTTTGATCGAAAAAATTGGTATATTTGAAGCCCAAAGTATATTTGATTATGTTGCGCACCAAAAAAACTTCGGGATCCCGAAGTTAACGGTCCCGAACTTTCGGGACTATTAAGATTATACAAGTTTAAATAAGTAGAAATGTTGGTTGGAATGAAACATCACTTTGAACCGAAGTTTTCGTGATCCCGAAATTACCACTCCCAAAAATTCGGTATTTTCCAAATAAATAATAGAGTGAACTAAATTTAAAAAAAAGTATATAGATATGTATCTAGAATTAAAAGAGGTTTGCACATGAGCTTAAATCTTATACAACCCGTTCGGTTAAGATTTTTCATTGCGAATAGCCAGTAATAGATAATTATAGAAAATTTATAAATAGAAAATTTTTTCTATATAAAAGATCCAGCGAAAAAATTTGGCATATTTTTTTCTTCGGTTTTTTTTTTGGGTTGGCCATGCAGAACAAAAAAATTTCGGGATCCCGAATTTTCCAGTCCCGAAATTTCGGGACTCTCATGAATATAAAAGTTTAATCAAACCAAATTACTAGTTGTGGTGTCGTAAGGTATTTGTAGGTTTTACTGCACATCACAAAATTTCGGGAACCCGATCTTATTAGTTTTGCACATGCGTGACTTCAACATCAAACAAGTTTAGATCGAAAAATAAAAAATAGTAATTAGTACCAAAAGTGCGATGCGTTCAAGCGTTCGCAAAGTAGTAGTGGCATAATCGGAGAACAAAAGTAAGGCTTCAGTACCGAGTATGGAACAATGCACATTCGTCTTCAAACTGAAAGTAAATTCTAAAACTGTTAAATATTACTAAATAACACGTGAAAGTAGTAAAAAACTTGAGGATTCCGAAGGTCTTATTTTCAAATCTCTAAATTTCGGGATTAACATATGTATATTAAGTCAGTAAAATAGTCTTAATTGGAAACATGCTAACACTTACAAAGCAAAAATTCTCGCCATTGTGCTTAACCTTCACTTAAGATAAATTTAAATTTTCACCTCAACTCACGACTCATCTTTCCATTCGATTGATTCCCCACAAGCTGCTGCTAGCCAAAGCAGCACAAAAATGAATTGTCTACGAAACCACTGCGATTCAAGTCAACATTGCCTACGGAGCCACTTGCTACAAAGCTAATGTTAACGCTGGCAAATCAATCAACAACAGATATGTATGTAAGTGAGTTCATAAGCTAAAACCCTTGAATAGACTTTGAGACTTTGCTTTGCGTCTCGCAACTGTCTGTGCTGAGGCAAAACTTTCAGTATAGCCCTTCAGCTACATTGTTTGTCTATTTGCAATACCGCTTTCCTGCACTTTAGCTTACTTACCGATATGCCAAGGAACTGTGTAGAATTCATCGCCGCATAAATTTCATCGGCAATTTCCTTGTCTGTGTATGTAAAATCTCGTAAGGATTTCTGTCTTTGCTTGAGGCGTTCCATTGTCTTATTGAATGCCAACGCCACACTCCAGACAGCATCGTAGGCCAGCGGCGCCTCTTGATAGCCCTCCGGATAGCGATCATGATTGATGTCGTAACCTTCTTCGATAAGCGCATGATTCAGTCGTTGCCTGCAATGAGGTGGAAAAATAAAAATTAAAATTCAGGTGAATTCCTTGTAGTAAATAATAGTGTGTTTCGAATTAAAAGAGCTTTTGACACTGAAGTAAGAGCAATACGGCTTATTTTTTAGTTAGAAGAAGAGTTATGTTGCGGAAACTACGGGTTTGGTTCGGAACGCAACATCCTTTCATTTCTGCGAAAGATTGAAGACTTAAACTTGGGGCGAAACAAAACGTATATTCGAAAGCAGGGATCTCGGAGTTTCAAACACGGAACTTTTGGGATTCGCGATATCTAATTATAAGACTAGGAGGCTTAGCGGAGCCTTTTCATTAACTGTAAAGCTGGTAGAATAAAAGGTGCTCTCTGGGTGGATTCGGTGTTTCTTTATTTAATTACAACTTGTATTACTGCTGTGAAGGACAGGTTTCTTCAGATAGGTGTAAATGCCTACAATAGAACTGCAATACTGGCTTTGAGCTTCCTGACACTGCCTTCCCGAATATTCAAGGTCTAAAACTTGTATCTGTGATATCAAGCTACTTTTTTATGCGAACTGACAGCCTAGGTCAGAGCAAAATCGTTGGAATTTGCCAAGTCGATGAGGTTCCTGGAGAGAGATCCCAATTTCATCTTACTGAAAATAAGTCGGTACTCCGCTGCCCTATTTCGCTCTGGCGTTGGATCTATGGAGCTCTGATGAGCTTGATAAGCGTTGATTAAGGTCTCTTTGCGGAGTTAGTTTTTTTTTTATTTAAGCACAACTTGAATTACTTCGGCGAAGTACAGATTTATTGAGATAAATAGGTGTAAGTTCACAGAACTGCAACACTGGCTTTGAGCTCCCTGGCAGTGCGTTCTCGAATAGTCAAAGTCTGAAACTTTTATCTGTAGCATCTAGCTACTATGTTATTCTTCCTGGCACACTACATAGGTCACGAAATCGCTGAAAACTGCAAAGTCGATGAGCTTGCTGGAAAGAGTCTGTACTCTGTTGTCTTTTTGCGCTCGGGCGTTGGATCTTTGGAGCTATCGTGAGCTTGAAAACCGTAATCAACAATCAAAACTTTCGCAGTTATAAGTGCTTTCTGACCCAAAGTGGAATGCAAGCAAGCCTCTGAACTACTTGATCTTAGCAAAGTTTCATTTGGAAGTAGACGAGGTGTCGGCTTCTGTCATACTGAAGTTGAAATATCTGGCTGGCATTGATATTAGCAACCTGAAAAAAGGTGTGGTAAGCTCAAAGCGCTTGGTTGGTCTATAAAATTATCTGGTGATCATATTTAGGAGTTCTGAGAATCACAAGGGAACAACTTTCATGGCTGTCCTGGCTGGGAGGATCAGTCCTACTACCTAACGACCTAACTTAAACTAAGTACTCGATCCTGAACATTTTACTTTAGCTTTGCCAAATCCAATCAGAAGAGAAATTGGTGCTTACATACGATTTTACTGAAATCGAGGCCTATAAGAAACTGGGAACCAAAAACTGGAATGGCTAGGATCCTCTTTCCGTGCATTCCTTCAGGTTTATATTAATTATGATTCAACCTAAAACGGCCGAAAGGTTTTCTCATCCGTGATTGGATCGCCGTCTATTAAAGACTTTAAATTTGGGTAATCTATTTTAGAAAAAATTATGCTAGGATCTTCAGAATGTGAAGGTGGCGTGGGTAGTATCAGATTCGGAAAAGGTAACTGCTGAAGAAGCTGGTCGAATCCTCTCCGTTTCTAACTTTTTACTTACTAAGGATTGCTGAGTTTTGGGGGTTCTAGGAAGCATTTGGAAAGCCCCATTTTGTATTTGGCTTGAAGCTTCAATTAAAAGGTCAATTTATCTGGAATTCTCTCAGAAGTAGCAGCGCCACTTAGTGAATTTATTATGTCTACAATTTCAATTAGCAAAAATTTAGTTATTTGAAATCCCCCACGTTTCCTGCAAATTCCTCATCAGATTTCTAAGGTCTCAACCCATGAATCCCTTAAAAATGTCAAAAATTTCCTAGCATACATAGCCACCCGAAACATAGTACCGCTCGTCAAATAAAAACGCAAACTCACCGAAATTCCTCAGCTGTCATGCCGGAAATTGTCGTTTGATTGTTCTGATTCCACATAAGCGCTTCAGTTGTAAGATGTCCTTCGGCCGCAATGCGCATCTGTTCTATCGTGCAAGTGATACCCTCATTTTCCAAGTTCACCTCGTACCAATTGTCCTCATACCAGCCTAAAAGTAGATGAAAAGCAGATGATACCCATAAATACCGTCAGTGCACATACATACAAACATTCACATATACATACATGCTGTAATATGTATAGTATATGTAAATATATTTTCTTATACATGCTGTAATATGTATAGTATATGTAAATATATTTTCTTATATAGTATCTATTTAAGTCCTTAAATAGCGCTAGAGATAAGAAAGTCACCGCAATTGATGCCTTCAAAAGTTCCGTTATTTATTTGTACAAACACATATACAATTCACACATAGCATTGCACTCATACTATTGACTGGTGGCGCAAAGTTTTCGCGAAAAATACGCGCACATTGCTATTTCCAAAAGTTAAATGCCACACATACATACACATGTATACTTATATAGTTGACCGTGAGTGTATGTAGAGGATGAAAAGATTTGCTGCTAGGAAGGAAGTCAGTAAGTGACGGAGCGGTTGGTGTGTAACACAATGACATTTGTAACGAAAAACTTTGCAAAGTTTGCTGATAAATGCTCACACCGCACTTTGGTGTGTTTGTGTGCATGTGTGAATGTATGTGTATGCATGTGTGAAAGTATATGTGAATGTTTGTGTGTTTGTGCATGCATGTATGTGCTTTTTGTGCGCTTCTCTTCCTGCTTGCGCAAGCATGAGATGATGCTTTTGTTATTGAAATCGAAATTCATGTAACGATTCAATGCGGCAATATGAATATGCGGGCAAATCGTAGCATACACAAAGGCGCTTGCATGTGCTATGCCATTAGTGGCGTTTGTAGTGCGGGTGTGTCTTGCATGAATGCCGAAATAAATCTTAATAATTTAGTTTTCATGAATGAAATTTAGCTTTCAAACTGCTGATCGTTTGTTATTGAGCGAAAAATTGAAAACTTACTGGCAAATAATTGTGAAATATGGCTTTTAGCCGATATTTGTTTTAAAATTTTTATTAATTTGTGAGTAGTATTTAATATTTTTAAAATATTTGCTGCATAGTATCTTACTTTTAGTCCTCATATTCTTTTATTTGCCATTGTAAGGTATTTCTATAACTTGGAAAAACAAGGGCTGCCACCTGTATTAAATTTATTAAATCTTTAAATAACCCTAATATTTGTGAATACATCAAAATAATGTATTTTTGGCGTTTAAAAATATCAAGGGTTGCCACCTATATTTATAAAACTGAAAATAGAAGAGTTGCCACCTGTATTAATTTTTACTAAAATTTCTTAATTCTAAAACCTTAACGTTTGTTAATAAATAAATAAAGTATTTCTGGTGTTTAAAAATATCAAGGGTCGCCTGTATAAATTTTTTTTTCAGAATAACCTTAATATTTGTTAATGCATCGCCATAGTATTTCTAATAAAAATATCAAGTGTTTCCACCTGTATGGAATTTTTTCCAAGAAAAAAAATACAACTTTTGGTAAATAAGGTATGTCAAAATCTACTTTCTACCATAAATGATCGGGGGTTGCCATTTGCTGTAAAAAATTGTTTCTCGAAGATGATTATCTTCGTGGGATATTTAACCAAAACAAAAACATTAAAAATATTTTCAAAACTTCTTTGTAGTTGCCACTGTTTGCTCTAAAATATATAATAAGTTCAAAATTTGTATTAGAAGTTTCGTGGCATGCTGTAGCATATAACGTTTGCGAACCTGCCACCAGAAGGAATTTATAATACTTAAAAAATAAACAAGTGTTGCCACCTGTATTAAATTTTTTGTAGAATTGAGTTGAAAATTTTAGGAAAAAAGGTTTGGAAAATCTTCTTTATACTACAACACTACAGAAAATTTCTAATACCAGAAAACATGAAATTGCCACCTGTCTTAAATTTAATTTCTTAAAAATTTATATCATTTCGGAATAGAAGTATTTAGTAAAAACGAGTTTTTTATTCTATTTTATAGAAATGTGTCTGTATATCTGTAGTCCTCTCGCTATTTTAGATGTTTTAATTAATTTTATGTACCAAAAAAAGCTGCTGCAAACTTTTTTAAACTCTTTGGATTTACACACATTGTCAATATTCCTGTTGCAAAATTTCTGTTGCAAGTAATATTATATATATAAAAGATAAGTTTTAAAAGGTGGCAACCTCACCATGAAAAATTTTCATCTTCAGGTTTTCACAATAAAAAGAGTTCAAAGTTGCCTTTTAAACACCATTAATAAATTTTTAAATGCAAAAAAATCCAAAACTAGGCAATTCTGCAAAAATAAAAAATATGGCAGCCTTTTAGAAAAACACAAATTGCTTTTTTATCTCTTTAGTTTAATACATACATACATATGTATGTATGCATGGAAGTATTCTGTAAAAATTCCTGCAATGGATAATTCATATAAAATAATACATAGGTGGCAACCCTTAGCGATATAGTCTGCGATACAAATTTTTATAAGAAATGTAGTATATTCAGTTTCATGTCCTTAAAATGTTTCATTTTTCGTTAAAATATTATTAAATATTTGATTTAAATAAATAATCTGGCAACGCTTTTTAAAAATGAAATGAATGCAACTGCAAAACTTTCTAATTCCAGAGTCCAGACAGCCAAGTTGAAATCAAGGCAGTAACCTCGTATCGTATATCAGCCAGAAGTGTCTTGGAAAGCAGGGCAGTAGTGGAAAGCATTACCAGAAGCAGGGAACTTTACTTCCACTGAGTACCAGGGCAATGTGCTAAAATTCGCGTCAAGCGCAGGCATCCTAAACGATAACGACTCCACCTGGACTTAGCAACTGAAGTCCATCTGGTATCACAAAGGACCAAAACTGGTCTATGCATAGCTTATTGGTCTACCAGATTAACCTAATCTAGCCTTCAGGACACCATTAATTCTAATATATTTAAATAAAAAAACTTTGAAAGAAGGTAACCTTATTCCAAAAATTTCCTATGATTATACCATTCGGTAAGTCCTGCTGGCGGGGATTTAAATTAAATGAAATTCTTTGCTTTTTGTCTCACAAAGCGCTTAGCTAAAATAAGCCAAGATTAAAAGTAACAATATTTGTATTATCTATACTTATTTTTATACAAATTCAATCTTCACAAATCAGATTAACAATTTAAAGCAACTTAAAAGTTGCCGAAAAGCATTTCTAAGGTTGAGTACATATTGCAGCTGTAAGTGGAAAAGCGATGGAAGCGACGCGCTGTAAAAATATCTCTGTCTACCAAAAAAAAAATTTTTTTACTTCTTCTCTTTGCCCTACACTCCACTATGTACTTAACCTCATATGTCAAAATTCAAATTCGAATTCAATGTTACACGATTTACTTTAAGCAAATCGGATTAAAATTTTACATGAAACTTTAAAGTGCTTCAAGTATTAAGAACTAAATTTTATTATTATTATATATACCGTTGAGTAACTATTTTGTGGCTTTAAGGCCAACGCTGTCAACACATTTCATTCGTTTAACCACTCAACGAAAAAAATATTGTCCGTTGTCAGCCATTTTCATTGTCGAGTTGCCAAATTGATCAAACACCGAAAATGCATTAGCATTGAAACGATTTTATTTCGAATCTATGCTAAAAATAGCAGCTGAACTTATTCACTTTCAGATATTTTCGAACTTAATTCATTTTTCCACCTTTATTGTTGGTGTGGAAGTGTCATTAGAAATAACATTCGTGTTGTTGTGCACTCACAGTGTTACTAATTACAAATTCCTAGAATTCTTAATGCAAATTTCGTTTGCGGTTTACCGACGCCACAAATTTAGTCAACTACAAATAACTTAAAGGCCGCAGCAGTCAAATTGCATTTAGTGACGTCACAGTGAGTCGGAAATAGCATTGATATTTTTATATATTTGAAATAATGGAAATAGTGGCTGTTTTTTTGAATGGTTTCTAATATGCTAAGGGTAAAAAATTAAAAATTTATTAAAGTAAATTCAGGTTTCAGGTATTTAGTATTAGTAAAAACTCTCAAAATTTTTTGAAGGTGTAAGTTTCCTAGCGGGATAGCTGTCAAATGAACTGTCGAAATAGACTAATGTTTTGGTTATTTATTGTCAAAAAATAATATTTACATAAATTTTTGGTCAACTAGAGTCAGAATTAGCTATTACGTACATATATTTTGTATTTTAATTTTGGAAATAGAGGATGTTTTTGAGAGGTTTGTAATATCGTAAGGAGGAAGCTGTCAAACGAGCTGTCAAAGTGAATTCATGTAATTTTATTCTCCAAAATTTTTTTGAGATATAATTTTCCCAACGGCATGGCTGTAAAATGAACTGTCAAAAAAAACTCATATTTTGAGGTATGAAATATCGTACGGATATGGCTGTCAAACGAGCTGTCATTTTTACTATCAGTATAGGCCTTCTCCAGAAAAGTTTGATCACTGAGAAACAGAATTAGCTACTATACTATATATTTGTTTGAAATTATGGAAATTTGGGGAGTTTTTTGATAGGTTAGGAACTCAGGGATTACTACCCAAAAAAGGTGTTAAATGAACTTAAGTTTTTGATTTCAGTAATGACTGCATAAAGGTCTTCAAAGTTGCGGGATAGCTGTCAAATGAGCTGTTTTGAATATATATACATATTATTAGTAAAGACGAAAGTTCCAAAAATATTAGTATTGAGAGTTGGAAAAGCTACTGTATATACTTTTGGAAATTATGGTAATAAGGGGAGTTTTATGAGAGGTTTAGAATATACTTAAAGGTTACCTGCCAACAAAGCTGTCAAAATACATTTAAGTTTTCGATGTTTATTATCAGTAAAGACTGCATAAAGGGTCTTCAAAGTTGCTTGATAGCTGTCAACCGAGCTGCCAAAGCTGTTTTGAATATATATTATCAGTAAAAACTATCTCCAAAAAATCAAAAATAGAGGAAGAGAGTTAGAAATAGATATTGTATACCTGTTCTTGAAATTATAAAAATATAGAGTATCTTTAATGGTTTGGTTTTGTAGCGGTCATGTAATTTTTTTTATCATTATAGACTATCTCCAGAAATTTTTGGTCACTGAGAGTTAAAAGGATATAAATTCAGGAAAAATAATAATATTTTTTTTTAATTATGGAAATATGTATTGCTTTGTGTGAAGCTTAGAATATAGAGATAGAGCTGACAAAATAATCTCAAATTTTAGGAATTTATTATCATATAATACTCAATTTTCATATAAAGCTGAATAACGGTTTTTGAGGTATTGAATTTCATCGAAAAGTAGCTGTCAGATAAGTTGTCACACCAAGTACATGTGCCTGACATAAAGTTTATTATCATATTAGACTGTATGAAGGCTTTTGAGGTATTGAATTTCACGGAAAAGTAGCTGTCAGACAAGTTGTAAAACCAAGTACATGTGCCTGACATAAAGTTTATTATCACATAAGACTGTATCAAGGCTTTTGAGGTTTTGAATTTCATCAAAAAGTAGCCGTCAGACAAGTTGTCACACTAAGTACATGTGCCTGACATAAAGTTTATTATCACATAAGACTTCATTTTCATATAAGACTGCATAAAGACGCAATAAAGCTTCCGACAATTTTTTGTGCATATAGAATTTCCTAGAAGGATAACTGTCAACCAAGCTGTCAAATAAGCACATACATAGGCGAGACATTTTTGTGTAGTATCGACGCGTTAAAAATTTTCACATCTCTATTAAGCCATACACTTTTAAAAATAGCAAGAAAAAAAAACCAATTCCTTGAAGTTAGCTGCCTTTCGGTCTCACCTCAGTCTTCAAATCGCGCACTTCATTCCAATTAAATTTTTTTTAAGCTGCCTTACAACTTGAGCGCCATAATCCCAGAAAATTCGCTCTACTTACGTTCAGTGCTTTCATGCGCTCAATAAGTTTTCTTGACATGGAAAATAAATCTATTTTATATAGCAAATCCTTTTAAGCCGGATTTCCAGCAATAAAACAGCATTTTTGTACAATTAAAGAAAAGTTTTACATCCGTTTCCCTTTTAGCATCCGCTCGGCTTATTTGTCAGTTTCTTTGCTTTGCTTTTTGTCTACTTTTTATGCTGCACACTTTGCCGCCACACTGCCATCTTAAGCAGTCGACTGTTTCTTACACAAATATAACTTGCGTCTAAAATAGGAAAATTTAATCCTTTTAGTGGCAATTCAAATTGTTGGCGAAAGCAAATTTATTAGATATTAATAAGCAGGCGTTGGACGGATATTATGAGTTGCAGTCAGTTTAATGAAAAGCTGTGTGGACGCGAGAAATTATTGTGGAGCAGAGACATGCATACTGTTATAAGAAAGTTGTGGAATGTTAAATATTTTCTTATAAGAAAGTTATGGAGAGATGAAGATTGGCTGTAGGAAGTTAATTGGCTGGTTGAGCAAGTAAAATAACGAGTGAGCTCGCTGACAGGTTTAGAGATAAGCGGAGTTTATGCAAGAGACGAAGTATCAACAAGCTGTTTAAGTATAGTTTTTGTACGAGAGAGTCTCTATCTTTTATCTGATTTGTGAAAGAGTTGAATCTTGGAGCTGAAGGAGGACTCTGACTTATTCTCTTCTAGTTCGCAGCTACTACCATGACTATTCTAGAGAAAACAGAGTTTTGTTGCGCATTCTGTAAGATCAGAAAGATCTATTACGTCGTCTGCTTTACTTCTTCCCATACTTGTTAGGATTTGTCGTAGTTTTGCATGGTGACTGTATAGTCAGTACTACTTGAGCTTTTTGGCATACAATTAATAAATATGCAGGATTTTATTATTGCTCATAGCTTGTTAAGTGTTAGGTTTTGCTCCAGAGTGTTTGGATCAACTGTCATTATCGTCTCATCCGATAATATTGTTTAGTAATATTTCATTATAGAACATTTCTATGTAAGTGTCAGCATGCGATTTGGAATAATTTCAAAGAGTGTCACCTTAAATACCTAAATTTTGATTTCAAAAAGTATCAACAAAAAGTATCTCTATGGGGGTTTTTCAATAGAGCACTACAAAAGTAGATCTTTCGACATTGGCTAACCTTATTGCCCATTTCATCATGGAAATACATACGATCCAACAGCGAGTCGAAATTACTAAAATTTACTATCGTAATTCGGAGTCAGAGTCCAGTGAAGTTTTTTTGCTAAAGTTTGTGCATTACCACTATTAAGATCGCTTCGCATTATGTCAAATTTAATGACAGTCAAAGTTAAAGTAATGCAAACTGTTGCCGTTTCATCTTTATAGCAGTGAATGTCAACATTTTCGAAAAACTTTTTGAATAAAATGAGTTTGTCTAGTTGTTGTCATTTGAAAAATATATTTCTCAACTCAAAAACAACGTGTCGTCAAAATTGTGTTACTGTCAAAATAGCGTCATTGAATTTGATATAACGAAAAACGAACAACAGAATAATATTTATCAACAAGAAATAAAAATAATAATGAAGTAAATATTTTTTACGCGAGTGAATCTCCATTGAATTGGATTTGAGAGCTATTTTTCTTGCATCACCATCTATGGGATACTATATATAATATGTATTTCTGAATATTTTATTTCATGTGATAAATATTGGATATATGTGAAACAAATTTACTAATAAGTACGACTTCATAAGCTATTTTGACTTCAGTGTCACTTTTCAGATATATTTATCTGGCTATATTCACCAGAGGCAGCCACGATCATAGAAAATGCATCACTATAGTTTTCGAAGTTAACGCTTCCCATTATTTTTGCAGACTATTATATTTTATTCCTTCATTAAATGCATAACAGTAGTTGCTCATTAGGAAAAAAAGAAAAAGTCATGAAACGGCTGTATATTTTTAAATCCTATTAAATTTTTAGGTTTGTTTGAGTTTATTGTGCCATGCGCTGGTTTATTAATCAAAACATTTTTAATAATAAGCAACTTCTAAAAAATATATATATATATATATTAAGTTGATTAGAAATATTTATCAGGGTTTATTAATATTTTGTTGATTCACATGTTGCTTTTATTACTGCTGGGTTAAACCACGTCAAGTGGTCCACGAAAATTTCGAAAAATCTCCGATTTTGAAAATTAACAGCTCATTAGGAAGGGGACCAGACGCATACCCCGTGATATGAATATTTCGTTAAAATTCTTTTTTTGTTAAAGTAATTGAAGGTTGAAATTTAGAGCATGATAAAATTGTAAACTTTTTTTCTCATAAACTACTAGTGATAAATCGATGAAGTTTTGTGAAGGCAAAGAAAAATGCTCGTGCTATATTATAAATAGTTTTTCATGGTCCTTTTTTTAATAATAATATTTTACATAATTTTTTGTTAAACAATTAAAGTTTTTCAGGTGTTCTTCACACTAAAAAAACTGAAAAGTATGTGACAGAACGCGGAAAATATTCAACTTTAATAATCTGCAAGAAAATTTTTTTTCATTCATACTATATAATACCAAAGATATTGAATTTTTTGTCCCCCTATCTCTCTTAAAACGTATGGCACATCCATCGTTGCGCAGTTACATCGAAATGCGCTTATGCTTTTCTTGCGACACAGATGGCGGTAGCTTACTGCTGACTTCGTGGCTGGAAGAACATGATTTTGCTTTCATCCGAAAACATTAAGCTTCTCCAATCTTCCGTAGTCCAATTTTAGTGCAATTTTGTGAGAAGTATAGTCCCGCAGACGACGTCTAAATTATTGTCCACACATTCCACAGTTAATTCGGTTCCAGTTTTGAACTGATCCTACAGCGCAATTCTTTCCAATCTTCTGTCTTCTCGATCTCTAGTCATTCTTTAACGACGCGTTCGTTTTTCCTAAGTATCATGCCCGTGTTGTTGTACTTTGCAAAAGTTCTGGACACTGTTGATTGGTTACACATCATAATTTTAGAAATTGCATGACTGTACTTTTTTGTACTAACTATATTAATAATTTCGATTGTTTTTCTCACTCAATTTATTTATTTATTTTTTTATTTCAAACTTCGCCCTTTTAAGCGGTTTTTTATGATTTAAGACACAAAGAACTCTTATCAAAAATTTAACTACAGATATTGTACAATATAACGGTAATATAATTAGGTGGAAAAACAGGAGGAAGACAGAGAACGAAACATACTGGTGATATATTTCAGTGATGCATTTTCTATGATTGTGATCATAAATGATCAGCATGACGGGCTGGCTCGATTTAGACATGTCCCTCTATTTTTCTGTGTATACGCGAAGTTTTTGAGATGCCGATGTGAAATTTTGCGCATATCCTTTCTTTTCTATGAAGCTGCTGTTTTGTCGGAACCATCGATATCGGACCACTATAGCATATATCTGTCATATATATTGAATGCTCAAACTCAAGTCCTTGTATGGAAAACCTTTTACTTTCAGAAAATATTTAAACGACATGGGGCAAAAAACAATTTTGAGAGGAGTACAACAAATTTTTCTAATCGGACCACTATATCATATAGCTGGCATATAAATTGGCCGATGAAAATGAAGTTTTTCTATAGAAAACTTTTTCATTTGATTACATATCTTTATAATATTTGCCACGAATGATTATCCATAAAAGCACTAGAGTCCCATATCGTTTAGATCGAATTAGTATAGCATATAGCTGTCATATAAAATGACCGATTAGAAACAAGGCCTTTTATGAAAAATTTTTTATTTGATTAGATATCTTCACAAAGTTTGGGTTCAGATCGGAGCACTGTACCATATAGCTGCCATAAAACTGACCGATCAAAATCAATAAATTTGTTACAAAATTCGTTTTTTTTTGGTCATAAATGCTTTGTTTTGATATTCTTGTTAAACACTTAATGCATTTTCTTTTTTCACCCTTTAGATATGTCCTAGGATGCTATAAGACATATTTGGAGAGCGAAAAAAAATATTTACTGTCGAACGAGAATGTATGTACATATATGCGATCGAATTCACTTGCATTGAAAACATTTTCATTGAGCGCAACCACAACAACAACCACAAAACACTTTTGACAGTTTTGCACCACAAATTATCGCCATGCCAAAGGCAGCGGCACTTTGAAAAGAAATCACCCAATTGCGGTGTTGCACACAATTGGTGTAAAAGACCGGCCCGACCAACCCAAACACTTCGACTCGAACAGCGACGCGCCGTCGTGGCCACAAGTGCTCAAAGAAAAACGGCAAAGTTTAAACAAACAAATTAAAGTTTTCACCAAGTGCAGCAATGAATTTGTATTTATTTGCAGCCGCATACTATTTTACAATCGACATACGCGCCACACAGCGGCATACACCCACACATTCGCCCGGCGTAGCTTGGTGTGACTTTCGGCGATTTCACTTCCGTTAACTTTGACTTTGTTGCTGCAGCTGAAATTTGATGGCAAATAAACAAAAGTTTGCGCAATGCTGTTGTTGTAGTTTGCTATTGTTGTTGTTGATGTTGTTACTGTTGACTTTCGACTTGCCGATTGTTCGCAGTCATGGTTACAATTGCCACATTGCTGCTGCTGGCAATATTTGGTTACTCCATGTTGTTGTTGTTTTCCGAATTTACTTTTGTTGTTGGTGTGATTGTTGTTTTTGTTGCTGTAGCTAAACTTTGCTGCAAGAATTTGGCGCTGCTATCAGCAGCGATTGAGACTTTTGCCACCAATGAGCTGGTTGGCGTTGTTGTTGCTGTTTTGCGCTGATTTTCGTCAGCATCACATACATACATACATATTCACAGTTATACTCTTCTTCTTTAACATGTATATGTATATGGCACTGTTCATGCTTTCAATTTGCCCTTTGACCCTGCCGTCACTTTGCATTACTTCCATTTTAATTATTGTATTTTATTGTTGTTGTTGTTGTTTTCTCTTTATCTTTATCTTTAGCCTTTCAATTCGTTTTGTTTCAACTTTTCTGCATTTCCTTTTGTATTTCCGTTGTGTTTTTCCGCCAGTTGCAATTGTTGTTTTTGTTGTTGTTGTAGTTGTTTTTGTGCTGCAGCTGCTGACTGTCACGTAATTTTGAGGTTAGGGTGAAAGGTTTGATTTCTGGCTTTTGTTAATTTTTGCGCTGCTCCGGCTAAGCGGCGCTGCACTTTTCATTTTCCCTTTCTTATTCTTCTTCTTCTTCTTCTTCTTCTTCTCTTGTTGCAAAAGTTACTTAAAATTGAATTTCTTCAATGCTTTGATTAAAATTCAGGTGCAAAACAATGGAAATTCCATTAACTGTCCTTTGTTTGGCATAAACCGTTATTCGTGTTTATATTTGTTGTTGTCAGAATTTGACATTGTAATCTTAGTTAATGAAAATTAATTTCCTGTGAATGGACTTCTGAGTGCTTTTGTTGTAATAAATGAGATGTAGCGATTTCATGATGGATTTGGTGGTGGGAGTTGAACTCTCATCAGCTGCTAACGCTTCAACCGATCTTTCATTTTATATATTTTCTATACTCAGTACCGAATCTACTGTCAAGAGCGATCTTTTCCGTGTATAATCCGCATATGCTTGGATGAAATACATCGATATCCCATATCTACCTAGAATATCGAAATCAAATTTGTTCTGGATTGGGCCATATAAACTACGCGCATAAACGGATCGATGAGTCTTTGTTTGATATCTGTTTTTTTGTTGTTACACGAAATGCTTGTCTGGAGATTTTTATCTTGCATTGGATTCTTGACCACGGAATGATTGAAAATGTTGCAGAAGCATTTTGGGGAGTCTACTTTATTACAAATACAAATTTTTGAGTGGCAAGAGAATGCTTATTGAAGGTCGTGAAGTCATCGGAAACTTGTCGTGACCATGTCGTCCATCCATCTTAGTTAATGACGGTAATATCGAAAAAAACCAAAGCATAGTGCTTGGAAATCGACGAGTTGAAATCAGAGGGATAGCAGAGGATCTCAGCATCTCTTGTGGATCGAATTAAGATATTTATGTTATTATTTTGGGTATTGAGCATGTCGGACCAAAAGATTTTTGCAAGAACAATGCCGAGTAGACATCGAGAAAGAGATGCTTGACAACGTAGTAGAGAATCTTTCATTTATCAAACGCTTCATTACTGGCGATGAGACATGGGTTTATGAATAAAAAATAAACAACGAAACTGTCCAACAATCTACCGATCGGCACTACAAAAAAGGAGCCGAAATCGAAGAAACCACGTCAAAGTCGGTCAAATATCAAAGGTACGCTCATCGTTTATTACCGTGAATTTGTTCCATAAGATCAAACAGTCATTAAGAAATACTGTGGGTAGAAAATTTTTGTATTTTTCACCACGATAATATGCCGTCACAATCTGGCATGATTTTGATAGACTTTTTGGCTAAACACAAAACGAGTGTCTTTGCTCAACCACAATATTTGTTTCCTTTCGAAACTGAAAATTTAGTTAGATAAACGAGCAATAAATCCATTGAAGCTATTAAAACTTATTTCTGAGACAGTGAGACTTATGGGTAGGTAGGTATTAGGTCAGAGTGCAGCCCGGTTGCATTTTGGGCTCAATTAGCACCAGCTGTGCCATTTTGATGCACTAGTCGTAAACCTTTTTATTATTGTTATTACGTTTTATCTTCTCTTTTAAACCACCATTTTGTGGTTTCGATGAAGCTACTAATATACGATTGCTTTTTGTAGACATCCATTCATGGTTTGGTGCTTGATGGATTCCTTTCACAAAGAAAGCGGAAAATTGTTTTCTTATTCTCTACTATTTCGCAGCCTCGGCAGATGTTGTTGTAGGGCATACTCATTTTAGACGCATGTTCTGTATGGTAGCAGTTAGTCTGTAGATACTTTTCCCGGATCTATTTAGTAAGTCGTTAGTTCTTTTCTTGTCATATATTGGCCATAAATGTTTAGTTATATTGCATTTAGTTATATTTTTCCATCTGTTATTTGCAACTTGTTGAAATTGTATATTCAGCTCTCTTCTGATCGATCCAGCTGGATGGTTTTAGCTCTGCCTCGGATTCGTTTAGGAAAGCTCCTGCCTTTGCAAACTGTCTGCTTTTTCGTTGCCAAAAATGTTCCTGGGCCGGGAACCAGATCAAGTCTAGGTGGAGTATGTCTTTTAGTCAGCACAGTGCTTTCTTGCAGTTAAGGACTACGCTGGCACTAGTCATGGGCAACGACAAGGCTAGGAGAGCCGCCTGGCTATCCGTGTATATTGCTGCTTTATGTATCCTAACGTAGCTATTCAATAGAGCTTCGCAGGTCTTCTCTATGCCCAGTACTTCCGCTTTAAAGATGCTGGTCGAGTTCGGTGTAGACGGATAGAGAAAGAAATGTCCAGAATATACTTCCGCCCTACTCTGCAGTTCTTTTTGGATCCGTTGGTATATACTGAGCTGGTATCTTCCTCCCCTATTATGGCTCTTCCCCATTCTCGTCTAGAGGCTATCCTCACCTGGAAGTATCTATTGAAATCCAGCATTGGGAGAATGTAGTTTGATTTATTAACGTTGAGTTGGTTTAGAATATCACTATGTCCATACATCTTTTGATTCCAACCACTCAATTCTTTTATTCTAATTGCAGCAAATACTGCTAATTTGTGAATATAGATATCTATGGGTAGTTGAGACAGGATCACCAGTAGCAGTTGTCCTGTTTCTTTACCGCTGGCCACCATATCAGTGCTCCATATGTAAGTATAGGTCTAAGATAGCCACAGGCAGGAACAGGCAGAAAGCACTTAGTGCTTAGTTCCTACTATAAGGTGGAGGCATAAGAACCAGCTAACCAAGCTGCCGGGGCGCCTGTCGAGTGATCGATGTTTGCGACCTGGTGTAGTACCGATAAAACAAAATTGCTCTCCTATTAACCAAAGCGGACTTCTTCTGGTCCATTACTTAATTCAGATGATCCAATTGTTGACAGCTTAGATCGGATTATTCAACCTACTTCAGTAATGTCATCGGACGTGTGTCTGAGCCTCACCCGTTAATACGAGAACACCGAAATTTCATTAGTAAAGAAGTAAAAGACATGTGTGATGTGGTAATAAGTTTTTGTGCTAGAGAAAGTAAAAATGATTTAGCTATTTGAGTTCGATATCAATGAGGAAATGAAAAAGTATGCCTAATAGGAAGCACTTTACTGATATATCAACGATTTGACACCATGTTGAATCTTTACTTTTGTAAACTTTTAGTAGATGATCAGAGAACCGATCCGAGAAGCCTGCCTGAACTAATTAAAATAAATAAGAGATGTATGCTGAATGCTGTTGCAATGAAAAATTTGCCTATTTAACAATGAGGACCCGTTTTAGTTTCATATACCTTCCGCATACTCTATGATTAGGTAAACGAAATGTGGTATTGTTCTTGTTATAAAGTGTTGATCTGAAAACCAAAAGATCAAAATAAAAAAATGTTTAATAAGAAGAATTGCGTTCCAGTTAAAATATGCTAAGAGAGGACGGTTGGTTCTTTGGCCACTGGAGTAGGGATTGAAATATTATGAAAGTTTGTTGTTCACCTACCGATACGTATATAGCTAAAGCTCAAGATCTCAAATGCATGGAAGTCATATCATATCATATGAGGATCACTGGATCTGTAATTGCGGGTATGGAGCTGCACTAAAGTGGTGGTAGTTCGATAATTTAGTGGTTCTAAATGTTAAAAGGCGTTGAGAATAAATATGATGGACGTTGGGATACTGATTGCTGTGCACTATAAACTAATTGAGTCTGAAAGCAATTGGTTATTAGAAACTTCTTGTTGTACCCTGAATAGAGTATTTAAAGTAAAAGTTTATAACACCCATAAAGAAACGTCGGAGATTCAATAAAGTATATATAAAATTGATCATCCAAGTAGAGGTACTTTTTTCAATAGCCTTTTTTGACAGATCACGCGTGAGTTAAGCTTGACATAAGCTGTTATCATCATCATCAAAGGACTTACGCCTGCACAACTTTACAAATCGTTCAGTTTTAGCAAGCAATCAAGAACTAAAGCCGGTCGAGCTTCGTAAGCGATATCGCTTCGTTCGATGGGCTATTGAAAAGTTTCAAGGAAATTCTCTTCAGCGATGGGGCCCACTTTCGGCTGAATGGATATGTACATAATCAAAATTGCTGCAATTGGAAGGAATAGTAAAACGAAGGTTTGCTGTGGTTTGTAAGCCGGTTAAATCATGGAGTCCGTATTTCTTCAAAAATGCTGCCGGTGAGAGCGTAACCGACTATTTTATGTCTCGGCACATTTGGTTTCAACAAGACAGCGCCACTTCCCACACATCGCATCAATCCATTTAATTTATTGAGAGAACATTTCGGTAAGCAAATAATTTCATCTTTGGGCTGGTTGATTCGCCACCAAGATCGTGTGATATCACAGCGTTAAACATTTTCCTTTGGGGATATGTTAAGTCCAAGGTCTATGCAGACAATCGCGCTGTGCTTCAGGCCCAGATCACGCGTATCATTCACCAGTTACCAGTCGATATGCTCAAACGAGTTATCAAAAATTTAACTCAACGGATGGACAATCTGAGACGTAGCTGCGGCCAAAAGTTGATAGAGGTAATCATCAAAAACTAAATGCCAAAGAATGTTCTTTCGAATTGTAAATAACATTTCGAATTAAATTTGAAGTTTCAGTGTTTTTTCTTTGTTACGTAGGAAACCTCGAAATTGGTCACCCTTTCTACATAATCAGCGTGACGAGCTGAGTCGATTTAATCACATGTCTGTATATATTTTACGAACTAGTTCCTAAATTTTGAGAAACCGGTGTGAAATTTCGCACACGTCCTCTTCGCCTAAAGGAGCTGCTTGTCGGAACAGTCGATAACGCACCGCTAATACATAGCTATATGTACAATATAGTATATGACAGAGCCGCCATACAAACTGAATGGTCAGCATGAAGAAAAAGATCTTTTGGTATCATCTTTTGAAATAAGAAAGGCACTTGTGAAACCCAACCAATTGTCGATTCCACCGAAGTTAAAGTTTATCTTGTTTTCATACAGATATATAAGAAGTAATACAAATACAACACGAGTTAAACCGCATACGTTTGATATAAAATCTTTAGTGTACTTATGAAGTAACTCATCAAATTTATATGTGCAAAACATAAGTAATAATAATGAACATAACGATGATTATATATGAATATACAAGATCGTAATAATAAGCAATACACACTCACACAAGCACACATGCACATATGTACGCACATACACAGCATGCTTACTGGCTATAAAAGAGCGAACGACTCAAGGTGGGCGAATTATGAGCGGAAACTTGTCGCAATGAGTGCAGTTGGCGTTACCGTTATACAAAAGTTAAAGTGAGCATACTTTTATATAGCGCTAATATTATATATACAGTTACAGTTTAGTTTGTGGGCAGATGGCGGCGCGCATATGTGCAGATATGAAGTGGAAAAGTTTTGTCTAAGCGAGTAAAACAAACGAAAGAAGTCCTGTGCATACAAAGCTGGTTGATTATGTGGCATGTGGGTGAAGTGAGGGGCAAGGTGTGAGTAATTGAGGTGCTCGTGTATGTGTTGCAGGCGTACAGGGATACATTTGATAGCGTACATGTTATTATTTTATTAGATTACATATAGTACACAGATACAGATGTTGCTAATATAATGTTGGGATACATATATATGTATGCATATATATTTATATACATTAGTTTCGTTTATTTTATATGTGTTAAGGTGTATATGTGTTGTATGATGTGTGTTTTCAGCCAATAAAACTTTGCTAATCCAGAGTTTCGAAACTTTTTACCGCAACCTTGCGCATCTGCTACATTTTAGTGAAGATATTTTGGTGCTACGTAATAATGGCATTTATCTTCAACGCTTTACGCGTTTTCTTACACATACATATATATATGTATGTGAAGAAATTGCACGTAAGAACTGATGAATTTCGTTATGCGCTTTTTGCTTAGCTTTGAATGGCTCAACAACGGCATGTGAGTTTTGTTTTACGCGAGAATTTCGTCGATAAAAGTTTTGTGGTTAAACGAAATGTTAGAAGTTTTTTTATTATTTGAATTATGTAACAAAACTGAATAGTGTATCGTTTTGTTAAAAAAATTATTATTAAGAACTTAAAAAATTTAAAAAAAAATAATAGAAATAGAAAAAAAATAAAAAACATATAACAAAATTAAAAAAAAAAAAACATAAAATAAAAAAAAAAATTTAAGAAAAATAAAATAGAAAAAAAAATAAAAAAATATCAAAATTATAAAAAAAATAAATAAAAATAAAATAGAATTAAAAAAAATTAAAAATGTGCCACTTAGAAAAAAATATAAAAACCAATCTATGTATATAGTGCCTTGAATTAAATTAATGCCTTGTCATTTAATAGAGCTCTCCATACAAGAACTTCATTTTGATCGGTAAATTTGTATGACAGCTGTATGGTATAGTAGTCCTATTTGAATGATATCTGCGGATATTATAGCATTGTCTAGGTCAATAATCTGTGCCAAATTTTGATAAGATATCTGCTCAAATAGTAAAGATCTCCATAGAGGAGCTTGAGTTTGATCAATCAGTGTGTGTGATAGCTATATGATATAGTAGCTCGATCAAAATAATTTCTTTGGATATTGTAGCATTGTTTTGGAAAATAATCTGTACCGAATTTCGTGAAGATGTCTTGTCAAATAAAAGAGTTCTCCATACAAGGACTTTATTTTGATTGGTCAGTTTGTATGGCAGGTGTTTGCTAAAGTAGTGCGATCTTAATAATTCACTGGGAGATTATAGTGTTGCCTTGGTTAATAATTTATGCCAAATTTCGAGAAGATGTCTTGTCAAATAAAAGAGTTCTCCATACAAGGACTTGATTTCGACAAGTCAGTTGGTATGACAGCTGTATGCTATAGTAGGCCGATCAGAACAATTTGTTGGGCGGTCATAGTGTTATCTGGAGTAATAGTTTGTGCCGAATTTCGAGAAGATGTCTTGTCAAATAATCGCGTTTTCCATACAAAGCTTTAATTTTGGTCCATCAGTTTATATGGCAACTATATGCTATAGTAGTTTGATCTCAAGAATTTATTGGGATTGTTGCCTTGGGTAATGATTTATGTCAAATTTAGAGAAGATGTCTTGTTAAACAACAGAGTTCTCCATACAAGGACTTGATTTCGACAGGTCAGTTGGTATGGCAGCTATATGTTATAGTAGCCCAATCAAAACCAGTTTTGCGGATATTGTAGCGTTGATTTGGAAAATAATCCGTACCAAGTTTCGTGAAGATATTTTGCAAAATGAAAAAGTTTCCCATACAAGAACTTGATTTTGACCGATCGGTTTGTATGACAGCTATATGCTATAGTGGTCCAATATCGACAATCCCGACAAATAAGCTGCTTTTGAGGGAAAAAGATACGTATACAAAATTTCAGAGCGATATCTGAAAAACTAAAAGACTATTTACCACATACAAGTGAAAACAAACATTCGAATTCACTCCTTTAAATCCGCTCTGACTGACCTCTCAAATTAACTTAAAATTTTACCTCAAAACTACTACATTTACGTTTACATACATATATTTCAACAATTTAACATACATCACAGAGCATTAAATGCTCATAACACACCTTTATGCCGCTGACCTTGCCATCTTATCACCGCATTCGCTCTCAATCATTTGCTGCGCATCCCAACGACTCCACCAAAGTTGTAAATTACCCACCACAACACTTAAACTCCACGTAATCCTTTACAATTTTATTTGTTTTCCGAATTATTTATTGCTGCCATTAATGCGAAAATACCTGAAATTACTTTGTCGCCGGCAATAAGTAAAAACTTGCGGCGAAGGTAGGAAAGTGCGAGAGGCAAAAAATAAAGCGTTGGAATATTGCAAAACAGCCATTTGGCTAACAGCTGGGCTAAAGAGCGCATATTTCACTCTCGCTTAATGGCGGCAAAACAATGAAATCAATTTCTATCGATTTTTTGTTGGCGACTTAAACCATTTGCCGGATTTCGTATTGTTAACTGTGACTCTTGCGCTGTTGTGTCAAACTTGCTTGGTGCGCCAGGGTTCAGATGTTAAATGTTTGGCAGCGATAGCATAATTGTATGGGAGTTTAGTGTTAGTGTGCTGTTAATTTTTATATTATATAGATTATATTGCAGGGCAGATTGCAAGTGACATAATTAGCGGAAGGATCAAGGGGTTAGAAGATTGTCGTAGAGAGAGCAGAAACGAATAAAAGTGATACAGAGACAAAAGTAAGGAGAATGAGAGAGTGCTGCGTAAAGAGGAGATTCTGCTATGGACATATTAAGGAAATGAGAGGAGAGAGTAGATTGTGATAAAGATATATTGAGATAATAAGAGAGAACAGATTTATTTTAATCTAAATGACCTGCTTAATTGGACGAGTTTGTAATTCCTCTGATACAAATTTATAAAAATAATCATATAATCAATCAATAGATCAATTCCTTGAATTTGTTGATATTTGTAACGGGGTTTTCAATAGGGCCGCTGCAAAAGAAGACCGATAGGGGCAGCAAACGACGATCTCTTTTCCCGCTCTTTTACATTTTTCTTCACTAAGGTTTGCTATTTCATTAGTGAAAGATATACTATCCGTCAACGAGTTAAAGTTGTTAAAATTTTCTACCGAAATTTGAAGTCAGCGGCCTCAACTTTAATAGCGCTACCTCCAATTAATGGTTGTGATAATCATCCTGCCAGATCAACAATTGAGCGTCTAGTGGAACAATTTTAATCTACAGGAACAGTGCCAATGGGACATAGAAGTGCAGATTAATTGAGGAAGATAGAAAACAGTCTCTCATATGTCGTTCTCAAGCATTGGGCATATACATATGTGACTTCGTTGGAGAAAATTTTGCAAAAATATCTTGGCCTCCATCCTTACAAGATCAAACTGACGTAAGAACTGAAGCTGCTGGACCACCATAGTCGTCGTATGTTCATGAATTGGACTGAGCAACAACTTGAAAATGATCCGGATTTGCATCGCAAGATAATCTTCAGCGATTAGGCTCATTTCTGCCTGAATGGCTTCGTAAATAAACAAAATATGCTTTATTGGTTAGGCAGCAATTCACACGTACTCAATGAATCACCATTGCGTTCGGAAAAAATTACTGTTTGGTGCGGTTTATGGGCCAGCGGCGCCATTGAGCCCTACTCTTCTGTGATGATCAAGACCGGCACGTTACTGTGATTGGGAATCGCTACCGCTCAATGATAACCGAATATTTTTGGCTCGAATTGGATGATATGGATTTGAACCACATGTAGTTCCAACAGGACGGTGCCACAAACCAATGTCACAATCAATTTATTGAAAACCAAGTTTGGTGAACGCGTTATCTCACGGAATGGTCAGGCAATTTGCCGCCTCGGTCGTGCGATTTGACGCCGTTAGACTATTTCCTGTAGGGCTACGTCAAGTCTAGGGTCTATGTCAACAAGTCAGCGACGATTGATGAACTTCGTATGAATATGGAGCGTGAAATTGCAAAAGTTTCGGCCGATTTATTTTTGAAAAACGTCCAAAATTGGGTTCAGCATCTGGACTTCTGCAAGCGTGCCCATTGTATCCATGCAAAAGACATCAAGTTCCATACATAATGGCAACGTAAGTAATTTCACAAGAATAAAGACTTTTGTAGGGTCTAGTCTGTGTATGGTTAATTGGGCCACCAGGCTAACCTTACCTATCTTAAGATAGATGAGAATGCATTAAACCATAGACTACAAAATATTTTTTTTTTTATCTTTGTTGCTGAATTTCGTATCCAATATTTCTGCCATTAAGCTTAAATATATGCAATAATTTTCATTTATCATTAATAACCTTTCAAACTCGTTGCCTACAATCAGGTGCTTTTGTAATGTATTAGCAAAGTCAAGGGGTATGTGAGTTGAAACATCTCCATATGGTTCAGCCGTTCTTGAACTATAAATGGTGTAACTAACACGGCTTTCTTTTATATGTGTATATATGTAGATTAGGCTTTGAGAACAGAAATTTCTATACGATTTATATATATTGGAAATTGGGCAGATTTTAGTCATATTTAACACAAATTCAGATCGGTTTTATTTGATGTTATTTAAATAGACTGAAGACAACTGAAGCCTATCTGGCATCGCAAATAACCAAAACTGATCTGCGTAGCTCATTGGCCCACCATACTACTTACTTAATCTAACCTAAGGTAGATAAGAATATTTAAAGTAGAGACTACAAAATAATTTTTTTTTTTTTTTTAATTTTTATTGTTCATTTATGTAATTAATTTTGTTTTGGGAATTTTATGGAGTCCTGTTCACGGTATTGTAGAATAAAATTATACAATTTTGTAGACATAAATATAAGAAAACAATATTTACATTCGTATCTACATATGTCTTCGATCATATGCTTAGTAGAAATCAGCCTAAATATATGCTACAGTTTTCTTTTATCATTATTCATAAATAACCTTTCAAATTCGTTGCCTACAATTAGGTATATTTCTAATGTTTTAGCAAAGTCACAAACCTTCTTTTTCAATTATTAGATTTTATGATTGAAGAGCTAAGTACTTTTTGTATAGTTATTATATTAATATAATATAGCATATGATGAGCGTAAAGGACGATTTGAAGTTAAATTTATCACTTGCATGTTTTTGTTATTTAAAAGCTTAAATTATCGTAGCACTTTGTAATTTTTTTTCAATTGAAATTATATAACTATTACCTCAAAGACTTCAAAAAAGAAAAAAATTATATTACAATTATTTATTAATTACCATTATTTAATAATATTAATCAAAACTTTTTGTTAACTAAAATTTTTTTTAATTTTTGTTATCAAAGTCCTTCTGACTAACGAAGGGTCGTAATTCGACACCCAGCTACTCTGAATTCAAGGGATGCAATTCAACTTCTCAAATGCGTCAATATATTAAATTTCTAGAGAATTTTAAACTAATTTACCTGCACTTGAGCGCAAAATGGTAATTTTCTACTACTCATTTGATTAGATTTCAAATACTTTTAAACCGCTTTCAAGTACACTCAGGAAGTTCAGCATTTGCTTGCGGTTGCTGCCATTAAAAGGCACTTGAGCTATAACTACAAACAAATATATTTGCATACATATATATATGAAAATATATATACATATGTATACTCAGTTATGTTTGTGTGTGCTGCTGTGTAACCGCATTTTACCGTTCACTTAAGAGGATTGCCAAATATACATCAATCATGTCACACAAAAAGGTAAATTTATTAGTGAGCAATTTAAGTGAGTTCGAAGAGAATTGAATAAAAGTTTTCGCTTGTTTTTCGAACAACAGTAACAGCAACAACAACTGCACACGTAGAAAATAGCCAAATATAAAGATAAAGCGAATAATAGCAATGAAAGCAGGATAGTGGAGAGCAGAGCCACACACTGTGAGTTGCACAAACAAGAACAGCAACAAAAAAGAAAATAGTAAAAAACCAAAAATAATATAAGCAACAACAGCAACAGAAAACAATAAAAACAACAACAGTAGCAGCAACTTTCATTAGCTTAAAACAACTCAATTCAATAAACGCGGAAAACGAGGTAAACGGTATAGTATAGAAAAGTTTAGCTGATAGCCGAAATAACTATAAATTTTTTAGTAAAGCAACAAAAAAAAAAGGTTAAAATCGTTAACTTTGGCTGCAGCGAAACTATAATACCCTTCACGGGTGCATTTCACATAGCATAAAAGGGTATGAAGAGATCTTTAGCTTGGTTTGGTTGATCAGTTTGTATGGCAGCTATATGCTATAGCGGTCTGATCTCAACAATATTTTCGGAGAATGTACCGTTACTCTTAGCAATGATCTATATACAATTTCATGAAGATATTCTGTAAAATGAATAAGTTTTCCATACAAGGACTTGATTTTCATCAGTCAGTTTGTATGACAGCTATATGCTATAGTCGTCCGATCGCAACAATATGTTCAAAGGATGTACCGTTACCTTTGGTGATAGAGTATGTACAATTTTGTGAAGATATGTCGAGAAATAAAGAAGTTTTCCACACAAGGACTTGATTTTGATCAGTCAGTTTGTATGGCAGCTATAAGCTATAGTGGTCCGATATCGATGATTTCGACAAATAATTAGCTGCTTAAGAAAAAAAGAACGTGTGAAAAATTTCAGATCGATATCTCAAAAATTGAGGGGCTAGTTGGGGTATGTACAGAGAGACGGCCGTAACTAAATCGGCTCAGCTTGGTATCCTGATCATTTATATATAAACTTTTTAGGGTATCCGAAGTTTGTTTATACATTTTACAAACCTCGTGGTAAACTTAATATACCCTGTTTAGTTTATTGTTTATGTAAAGCGAAAGCGAAATTCTATAATACAAATTATTAATAGGAAAACTGCGAGCTTTCTAAAGCTTACGTTGAATTTCGAATATTACTCTCTTTATGTATATGTACAAGTATATAGATATACATATACATATATTACACAGAGATAATTCACTCGCCTCCTCCCTTCCACTGTTTCCCGCGCAAAGCAAGGTTAATTTAGAATTTTATGCGAAAAACGTGCGGCACGTGACCAATCGAAAAATTAGTGGAAGCTCCAGTAAAAAATAGAAATTTTAACACTAAAGTTTACCCTTAGCAGCGCAAGTGAAATGAGGCATTACCGGATTGTAATGTCAAGAGCAGCTGCAGCTGGAGCGACCCCGGGCAAGGTAGCAGCGAATGATATCGCAAGCATTTTTCCAACGAAAATAGTTTTCATTATTGCGTCGAGGGCTTCTGTTCTTATTGAGTTTTTTATATTTTATTTTAGTTGTTAATTTTATTGTTGTTGCTGTTGTGTAGTGTGCTGGAATTGGTGTGTTGTGAAGGTATGTTGCTGGGCATACCAGCTTTGCACGTCCATTTTCATTGAACCCGCACAGATAGAGTTGCCATGCTAGCTTTTGGACGCTTGCAAACAGGGTGAGTTGGGTTTAGTTAAATATTTTACTGGCACTGAGTTAAAGTTGCTTCTGAGAGTTGAGTTGCAGTGCTGCTTTATTTGAGGTAGGTTACATTTATAGCTTAAGCCTTGTATTATTTCTAATTTGACGTATTTTGCTAAAATTATTTATTTTCCGGGAAGTGATTATTTGATACTATATATAACTTGTACTAAGGAAAATTATTTGAAAATCAAAATTGCCTCAGAATGGTCCATTTAAACTCCGCTCGCAAACCGAACCGATATAATTTGTATATTAGATTGGAACATTCTAGTTTTATATGCCCGTGAAAGCTTGAAAATCGTCGTATTGACTTCAGAAAATAGCAGAGGTTCTTAAAATCTTTATTGAATAAATGTTGGTCAATGTTTTGGTTAATGTGCTGGTAAATGTTTTGATTAATGTTTTAGTTAAAGTTTTGATTAAAGTTTTGGTTAATGTTTTGGTTAATATTTTGGTTAATGTTTTGGGTAATATTTTGGTTAATGTTTGGTTAATATTTTGGTTAATGTGTTATTTAATGTTTGGGTTATGGTTTCGGTTAATGTTTTGGTTAATGCTTTAGCTAATGTTTTGGTTAAAGTTTTGGTTAAAGTTTGGTTAATGTGTTGGTTAATGTTTTGGTTAATGTGTTGGTTAATGTTTTGGTTAATGTATGGTTAATGTTTTGGTTAATGTTTCGGTTAAAGTTTTAGTTAATGTTTCGGTTAAAGTTTTGATTAATGTTTTGGTCAGTTGGCCTTCAAAAATCAATCAATAAATAAACCAAAAAAAACCAATGTACGCTGAAGGCACCGAAGGCTATCACAGCCGAGGCTTATACCGAGTGTGTGGAAAATGAGATTAAGCATGGCCTTGGAACATATTTTGAAGGCGATGAATGATAACGACTTACATTAAATCACGTGAGAAAGAAATTTTTTTTGTCAATCCGGGTCAAATTTGATCAAGAGGTAATACATTTTTAATATTAAATTGTCGTTACTATCATTTTGGTACTGGCAGATCGATGACATTGTTATAACACAATCAGAATATTTTGAAGGCGATGATAAGGACTGTTATTGAAATACGAGAAAATATTTTTTGTCAATCCGGGTCAAATTTGATCTTATGTTGATTTCTGTTCTCTCTTAAATAAAGCTGATACTTTAAAGTTTTTACTTCCTTACATTAGTAAGATCATATTCCTTAACCTCGCGAGATTTCAGATTTTAGTTTTTGTACTAAAAAGGGCTTTTAAGTTAGAAGAGTTTAGAAAACTGGCAGTTTGTCTTTGAGATACTCTAGGATAACGTTTATTAATTCTGTGATGAGAAAATTCTTTGAATTCCCTTCTTTCTCTTGTAACAAAATTTCACGCGCATGTGCTATTAGTTAGTGCTATCGGTTTCATCTAACGTTAAGTTCACGAAATGAGTCTGTTCATCAGCGACCAATCTTATGTTTGATGAGAGTGTTCATAGCGCTTGAGAAACGATTGTTAATTATGTTCGGCTTCTCTTCGGGCCTGTCAACCTTGGGATTTGCTTTTGATTGATTTTGAATACGGTAAGTCTTTACGTGGGAGAGGTGCTCTTCCTCGAAATGCTCGAATAGAGTGGAAATTCGGTTTGACTGGGTCTATGTGATTTTCCTTTATACATAGATATTTCTTGACATACTTGAGAGCCACTTCCTTTCAAATACATAGATAACTTCAGGAATGATTTTTATAAAAACAAATTTAAAAATTCGCTGGCCACTCTGCAAATAACAGCACACACTAAAATGCGCGGCGTGAGAGAATGTGCGAAAGGATTAGTGCTCTAAAATGGCATTTACCTGCCAGCTAAACTTAAAATATATGCAAATCGTGGCATGAAGGTTAACTATGCGCTTTCGTATTAAAGTTGGGCTTCATGAAAAAGCAGCAATAACAAATTACAGTAAATATAAAGGGTCGTAAGTAGAAAAGGATGAAGTGGAAAATGTGACAAATCAATTTGGCACTGAAGGTATTTCGGGTCATTTGTCATGGCAACAACTGTGGAGGATAGGGCAAGGGAGCAGAGAGAAGTGAAACTGAAAGTGATTGGGCAGCGCGTTGTTGGGAAATTAGTAGCTAATGGTTTAGTGGCGATTTAAGGACACACTTTCACAAATGCTTAATTGGATTTTGAGTGAAAGCAAAGAGATTACAGAGCATAGATAGATATAGAGATAGAAAGGGGTTATGATTTATTTATGAGGAATGTCGGCATTTTGGATCTGAAATCAGTTGGCATTTTATCATAATGATGTTTTAATTAGTAGCTACTATTTATGTATGCAAATAGTAGGCGAGATTTATTTTCAACACACAAAGGCAAATTGTTATGTCATTTAAAAATTTAAAATTTTTAAATTAACTTTTTTTCTTCAATTTTTTTTTATCATAATTTTTATTTAAATTTCTCTTAATTTTTATCTAAAACGGTATATTTTTTATTAAAAAATTATTTATTTGTAAATTTAAATTTATTTTATTTAAAATTTTAGCTTCTTGACTCACCTATAAAAAACCACACATGCGCTCGTCCATACAGTTGTTGTTTGTACATTTCGCAGAGCACACGCCGCGCGGCCACGACATAGAATAAACCGACTATGATGCGAGCATCTTGTCGGCGTAGGTTGCGTACCGCATCTGTTGGATCGGATAGAAATGATTGTCTTGTGACGATTTCGACGCCCGCTTCCATGCAACGATTTTCCAGATCTTCAACGGTCTGCGAAGGAAAGAAATGAAAATTAAATACTTTTGAATACAAAATTACCAAGTAATGAGTTATATGTATGTATATATAAAACACATAGGTTTAAATTCGATATGAATGGATTAAAAAGCTATCCTAGCTAAGCTAAGCTAAAGGCAGCTTAAGCTATGTATTTCGGGTTCGAGGAATTTAAACTGACAGCAAATTAATTTTTATTGCTCTGAAAAATATTACATGTAGCATACTTTTGAGTGCCATAAATAAGGTAAGGTTTAGTTATAAGAAATTCATAATAATTAATTAAGATAAACTTTTAGACATTTTATACGACATAAAAGTCTGTTTAAATTATCTCAAAAATTATATGTGGCATACTTTTGAGCGTCAATGACTTTTATAAGAGCTTTTTAAATTCGATAATAAATTCTACTATCATAATTTTAAAAAACAAAATCACGTTGCATACTTTTCAGCGCCATAAGTATGCAAAAATATATGAGATTCGTACTAATTAATTAGCGTAGACTGTTAAGCGCCGTCCTGTCACAGTAAATTCTATAAAATTTATCTAAAAAAGTTACATGTTGCATACTTTTGAGCGCCAATGACTTTTATAAAAGCTGTTTCAAATGCGAAAGACAATTATTTAAAATGATATCACACTCAATTTAGCTAATTTAAAAAATATATATATGTTGCATACTTTTGAGCACCATAAGTGTGCTAAGTTATATGTGATACATATTAATAAACTAGTGTAAGCTTTTCGGCGCCGCCAAATGTCAGCAAATGCTATTAAAATGTCTCAAAAAATTTTTGGCTGCGTACTTTTTAGCGTTGAAAATGTTGAAACTTAAGGAAATTGGTACTTTTAGTTGTTGCATACTTTTTAGCGCCATGAAATAAGAAAAACCATTAATTTCGGCTGTCGCGAAGCTTTCATACTCTGCACAGCTGAATTGTTATAGTATTGAAGGTTATAAAAACATATTTATTGTAATTTGGATCGATCAGTTTGTATGGCAGCTATATGCTATAGTGATCTGGTCTTGTTAAAATGATCGAAGCTTATAGAGTTGCCTTGGATATAAATCTAGTCCAAATTTCTTTGGAATAGTTTGTCAAATGAAAAAGTTTTCCTTACAAAAACTTGTTTTTGGTCGATCAGTTTGTATAGCAGCTATATGCTATAGTAGTCCGATATCAACAATTTCGACAAGATAACAGTTTCTTAGGCTGCAAAACATGTTTACAAAATATCAGAGCAATATCTCAAAAACTGAGGGACTACTACTACTACTACGTAGATACAGGCGAAGGAACAGGCTTTGTCATTTGGACTCAGTTCGTCACGCTGGTAGTTTCTATATATGTGACCTGGTCTACGGAAAGGGCGCTTAGGTGTCAAAATAAAGGAGAACAGTTAATGAGATAACGAGAAACTGACGATTATTTTTAACAGCTTTTCCCAGAAAACTAGTTTTCGCACGTTAGCTCCCTTTTCGTAGACCAGGTCACTTATATAGTACTTAAAGAATCTCCGACATTTGCTTCTGAGTGTTATAAAACTTCGTGTCAAAAACTAAACACCCTTTTTAAGTTATAAAAATAAACGTCGGCTTACTTTAATAACCTTTTTATACCCCTGTTAGTCAATATTAGTCACCATATAATAATGCAACATATTTAATCAATTATATTAGTGACTTAGCATCACTAGAAATGGCAGTCAAAATATTCCTGTAAATGAATGCCTGCAGCACACAGCTAGTCTTAATCCATCAATTAATATTTGCCAGCCAGCATCTATTGAATCAAGGATTATTGAATTACGCCTAAATGTGTGCTTTCAGCATTACAGACAAAGGCTGTTAAGTGCATTGAATATGATTACATGTTTTCGTATTTGCCAAGTCAACAAGTAAAGGCATTTAAGTGTACATATGTATGTATATCCATAACTTTGTATATGTATATATAGAAATCCCAGATAGCTCAATTAACTACATTTGGTCTGCTTCAATTGTTCGTTGCCAGCTTTGACGCCTGCGGGTATGCTTTTAACTTGCATAAACCAGATTTGTTGTTGCGATGAAAAAAGTTGCAATTTCCACAAACCGTTTACAATCAAATCAGTTTGCAATTATGTAACAAAATTAAACAACGCTACAATGGAGATAGGTGAAATTGATAACGTTGAGCCGTAAAATATGCAAATGCTTAACAGAGATTGAATATGCACCGACTGATAAATGAAATAAAGTGTTTGCTTAGAACTCTTCTCGTAGCTAAAGCTATAGTTTTTATTGTGTATTGTGCTTTGAAGTTTTACTTCTGTGTAAGTATATACAGCTACTAATGTTTAGAAATACGGGTCGAGTTTGAGCAAGTTAGTTCGAAAGCGGGTATTATGGCATATTTATACCTCCACTTGTATAGATAGTAGAAATAATCTTGTTAAGAGCATTCCAATTTGATACGATAGAATACAATGGGTGAAGGTTAATGAAGAATTGTCCGAAATTGGAAGAGAAAACTCATTGGCCCGCTGCATCTTACCCAAGAAAGATCTCCTGTAGAAGTTTCAGCATGATTTCAATTTCTGCTGGCATCTCAACACTAACTGTTATTTGACTCGGGAACTATATAAAACTATGAAATTTTTGAAGAAGTTTGGAAGAAGAGGGCGTGGAAAAGTTATATCCAAAGAGCAACAACACCCTCCTACCTTCTTTCGGAGAAGCTGTTCCTCAGCCCTCATCTTTCCTACACTATATGGTATGACACAATGTGATTGGTAGTACTGAATATATACGACTGCAACGACATCTATTGACAAAATACGAAAAGACTTTTTCGACTACTCAATAGTTTGTAAGGAATTAGAGTGAGAGAGGAAGATATACAGAGAAAGAGAGAGGAGAAGTCACAACGCTGGTTATGTTATACCTAAATTGAGAGAGAGTGAGAGTTAAAAATATGTATATTGACGAAGAGAGTGAAAAATATACATATACACAAGGAACAATAACACTGACTGAATAATATAGTATATTGAAAGAGAAAGTGTGGAATATACTCAAGGCATCGCAGCACTGACTTATCTGTACTTGACTCGACGGAGATATCATCAGAGAAATTTTCGGAGAAGGTTCTTAAGACTTTGGAAAGAGATGTGAAACAGAGAGAGAAATATATGTATAGAAAGAGACTGGAAAAGATATATGTAGTAAGGTGTATAAGTAATACGAGGAACTTTCTTGAAGATTTCATTATGGCTCTTGAAATAATTCGGAAGTGCTTATTAGAGCCTTAGAAAATGGGAGGGATATATATAGATACATATTAAATAATATATAGTAAGAGAAAGGAGAGCAGATACTCACGGTCCCTCAATACTGATTTGTGTATATACACATGTATGTCTCGAGAACTAAACCAACATAACTGAAAAGGGCTTTGCTAATAGTTTTAATGTAAGATAGTGTGAGAGAGGAAGATATTGAGATAAACAGTGAAAGAGAAAAATAAATAGAGAAAGAAAGAGGAGGAAATATACTCAAACGATCACAACACTGACTTATATCTGATTTAGGAACTAAGTGATATTAATGGAAAATTATTCGGAGAAGCTTATTAGAGCTTTACATTTTTGGAAGAAAAGAGAGTGAGAAAAAAGCTATTTCTCTTTTACTTCTCTGAAAAATGAACACTCAAGACTTATTTCGGCTTTGAAAATAGTTTGGTAGAAGAGAGAGAGTGGAGAGTGAACGAGAACGATAATATGAAATCATATATAAAAGAGAGAGAGAGAGGAGAAGATATTCTGTAGGCGTCACAACACTGACTGAGGGTCAAAGAAAAAGAAAATATAGAGTAATATATGAGAAGAGAGAGGATATTAGAACACTGATTTCTAACTGACTCGGGAACGTAGTGGTAATAAAAAGAAATTTTTGCGAGGAATTTGTAAAAACTTTCAAAATTATTTAAGAGTAGAGAGAGTGAGAGAGAAATTCATATGGTGCAATATATAGGAGGAGAGAGAGAGAGAGGAGGAAATAAACTCAAAGCGTCACAATACTGATTTATATTTGGCTGCGGAACTTAGCGATATTACCAGCAAAGTTTTCGATGAACAAATGGTTTATAACTCTGGAATTAGTTTGAGAAGAAAGAGAGTAGTAAATAAAGATATATAGAAAAAGAGAATGGAAAATATGTATAAATTCAAGATTTCTTTATCTACTTCGGATTCAACACTAAGGAGCTTCCCAGATCATATCAGGTTTATAATTTCTACAGAGCTCAGATTGAGATCGCAAACACAAAAGTTGGAGATTTTTTTATTTAACTGTGTTGGCGCTATTGAAACAATAATCTTCCAGTGATACTCCTTTAGGTATTTTGATGATTCTAATGTTTTAGCGGTCGATTATTCATGGCATTAGACAAAAATAACTGACTGGGAGAACTGATAAATCTCACGCTATCTCCCTCTTGTTAAAAACACTGCAGTTTAAGAGCCTGAAAACCTCGTTCAGGTTTAAAAGCAGACACACAGAAACATTTTGTGCTCAAAAACTAATAAAACGCATCTCAGAAGAATGGGCTGTAACACCACACCTATTGTCAAGCTCAACTCCTGCTTATTTTTAATTTTCTTTCTGCTTCATTCTGCGCTCTACCATCAGCGCCCATCCCCTGTCGACAATAGTGCAAAAATAAATACAAAAATAAGCTGGCAAGATTATACTTCTTATACTCGTGTACACACTTCCAGTCAAACATAAAATAATATGAGATTTGCGACACTCCTTAACGGCTGCAAAATGTAGTCGGGCAGAAGTAGCGCAGCTGCTCAAGGACAACGCCTTCAGTTTGACAGTTGCGCCGGCCGAAGTTGAGTGAAGGCTTCAAAGTGAGAAGTTTATGAAATATGCGAAGTGAAAGCCTGACACACGCGCACGCTAACAGTCAAATATTGTGGTTAAATCTGAGAAAATATGTCTGCCTGAATGTGTGTGTGCAGTAGACTCTCCTTTTATGGAAATAAGGCAAGCGTAAAACTACCCATAAGCCCAACGAAATCTTCATGATTTCCAATGCTTGAATGCTTCCAAAGCATCAAACGCCAAAGATGTTGGGCGTAAGAGTTTGCCAGCGCTGTAAGATGATACGGAAAGTTCTTGCTATGTGACGCAGCAAGCCACTTGTGTTGGCCAAGCTGGTTACCAAGCTGTAAATGGGGAAAAGTTGAGTGAAAGCTGAAGGCTGTATGCCGAATCCTTCAAGTGGTTTAGGAAATGGTAATAGGAAATGGGACTAAACTGTAGACGTTCAGAAAGTTTATAGAAATTTAAAAAAAAAAGTTGGATATAATATGAGTATACGCACACAAATACATGCATTTTGTGATTTTGTTTTTATTATGCGGCTCACTTCAATATATATGGAAATTTCATTGCGAAATTGAAAATATCAGCACAATTTTGTATGTTAATGCATTTGAACAATTGACTGTAGTTAAACTCACTTTTATTGTAAAATTTACACATTCACTAACATACATACATATGTATATTAATGTCGGTTCTGTTGATAAGCATACATATGTGTGTATATACGTAATGTGAGCTTTTATGTGTGTAACGGGTTTTTGCGAAATGAATTGTTGTATGTTTTGACTGTCATCAGTGTTGCATTGTTGTTGTTTTGATGTCAATGTTATTTTAGCTGTGTATAAATAAAAAAATTAATAAATAAAATTTAAATAAATTAATTTTGAATTTTTTTAAATTAAATTTAAAATAGAACATTTGTATGAGATAGTAAATTATAACCTTAAATAAATAAATCAGTTAATTTTATTTTTTAATTTAATTTTGCAAAATAATTAATTTTATTTTTTAATTAATTAATTTTAATTTAATTATTTATTTCAGTTTATAATTTATTTTTCATAAATTAATTAATTTTTAAATTAAATTTTTTAAATTTATTTTTTTTAATATACATTTTTAATTTAAAATAATTAATTTATATTTTTAATTTCAAAATTAATTAATTTAATTTTATTTATTAATTAATTAATTTGAAAATTAAAACTGAAAATATATATGCGAAAATAAATTATTAACTAAAATAAATAAATAAATTAATTTTAAATTTTTAAAATAAAACAATTTAATAAATTAATTATTTAATTAATTTTAAATAAATTTTTATTAATTAATTTATTATTAAAATTTTTTAATTTTTTATTAATTTATTTAAGTTTATTATTTTAATTAATAAACAACTTCTTTTTTTAAACTTTTTAATTAATTTCTTTATTTAGTTCATTTTAGTTTTTTAAGTTTTTTTTAATTAAGAATTAATTAATTAATAAATAAATTTTTTAAATTTATAATTTAGTTCCCTTATAAATTTTTTTATTATTAAAATTAATTAATTAATTTTTAAATTGATAATTTTTAAATTTTAATTTGCTACGTTAATTTTTATTTAGTTAATTAATTTAAATTAATAATTTTAATTAAAAAATTAATTAATTATAACTTTAAATAAATTTTAATTTATTTTAATATGTAAATATTTTTAGAAAAATTAGATTTTTTTTAAAGAAAATTAATGGAATTGGAGACTTTAAATTTCAAAAATCTTACTATTTTCCCTTAAATTACGCTTAATAATCATAAAAATAAGTTTCAATTTGAATATCATCGAGGCAAATGACTTTAAGGTTATATTGAAGCCTACTTTCCGGCTCTGCTATGATTTTTTCTATCAGCGAGAAAAAAAGCTTTGACAGTTTGGATCGTTATCCTGCTTGAAATTATCTCTTTTTCCATGTTCGCCTCCGAAATGTTCCTGGCCTGGCAGGTATGAGGCCTCCAAAATATCAATATAGCCTGTGGCCCTTAATATATTACTCATCTGTCGGTATACCCAGCTCATTTCCATAACAACAACTGGATCCTATGCGATTAGTTTTGGTTTCATCGTTACAAGTAACTTTCTTCCAAACATATGAGTAAATAAATTAACGTCCAAAATGGTGGCATACTTTTAAGCGCCAAATGTGAACTAAACCTTTATGCATAAAGGTATTTTGCGGCAAGGAAGAAACGAAAAACGTTGTTTAGATAAGCGTATCGTACTTTTGGTAGTCATACATTTCTGTACAAAGGACTTATTTGAGAAGTGTTCTGCTGTTGCAGTTTTTACAATATTTTTACCCAATAAAGGAACTTCGGTTCTTAGTAAATAAGATATAATCAAATTTAAATATATTTCGAAGAGACTATCAAATATAGTGGTAGCGACTCCTGCCCTTGGGTCATTGACGAAGTTTCACTGGTTTTTACAATTTTGCTTTCGAAGAAAAGAAATTTAATGCGAAGTCTGTACGATCGTAGCCTACCTTAGGGAGTCGTACATGAGGTTCGAGTAAATAGTAGCACATTTTTAAGCGCGAAATATGAACTTTCAAATTTACACATTATATTAGTCTAGGAAGTAAGAAACGATTAACATTGCCGTTATAATAGTAGAACACTCAAGAGAGTCATGCTCTTCTGTACACAATTATGGTGTGCTAAGAGTTCTAGTGTTGAAATATTAACAATGTATTGCGCTCTGCTTAAATTTAGGTTTTCAAAAAATTAAAACTCTGTAATTCCAATTATATTTTAAGGAGCATATCCAGTATCTCAGTTCCTTGTGCAATTACTGTCATAGTCGCCGTCTTTCTTGAGCGGATTATCACTTAAAATAAACGTACCTTTAGGCACTGACGTTCTTATAAACCCTTTTTATATCAATTTCCTTACTTCAAGGCATTCAATACATTTTAAATTCGCTCTTCCTCAATGCTTTCAACTAAAAAATTGCATATTTTTGTTATTTTTCTCACGCTCTTTTCTTCCCACTTCAAAAAAATTGCTGTATCGTTGTAAATTACACCCTGTGCTTTGTGTGTCTAGTCGTTTTTTGCCTTGGCTCGTCACTTTGTCTGTCTGCCGCATGTATCTACTCGCACGAAATCTTCTTCATTTATTACATTTCCGCATGCGTTGTCTCCTGTGTGCTTTGTGCGTGACTAAATGTCCATATATGCCGCTAAGGTGTACATATTCTCCGTAGAATTTCAGCAAGCTTCAACTCTGTTGCTTTCTGTGCTTTATCAAATTGCTACCTTAAAGAACGTGTGGCAGTTTGTATATGCTGTATATGTACATACATATATAGTATATGTAATGTGTACATAATTTTTTATGCCTTGGCAACGCCTTGTTATACTACCTCACACACATACTTACACACATGCTTATAACTTTTGACGTCATAATCCACTTTGAAAATGTCGAAATGTGGCAGTTCAGCGCTCTGTTTAGTTATGCACATAGCTGTAAACATATACATATATGTATGTATATACGCACGTCTCTCCGAGCTAATACGTCATATCTTGTCGCCGCCACAGTCGCTCGCGCTGTCGCATAGTAATTCTTCGTGTTGCCCCCAAGGTGTCTATGCGAACGACAATTTTCTCAACAACATGCCTTGTTATTCCATTTTACAGTTTTTTATTATTGTGTTAAAATTTTTACGTGCACCCTGCAGCGTTACTCTCAAAGGAGCAGGCGGCAGTAGCAATAATAAGTTAGGTTACTCATACGCCAACGCACACACGGCAGATACATATGATTTATATTACTCAGAATGAAGGTAAAAAACTTATATCATCTGTCTGTCGGTGAGATAGAGTGTTGTTGTTGTAATTTAAATAACTCTTTACTTGTTACTCGCGGAGGATGGCTTATAAATATTTCCTTTCCTTTGAGGAAATTGCAATTTTCAAAGTTCCTTTAACGTGATATTTCGTAGGTTTCTGTAGGATTTTGTAATTAGCAGCGCAGAATTTCAGTGTGCCCTTATCATATACACAGCTTCCCTAAGTCTAATAGCAGATTTGAACGCCAAGCACCAACCATCCACTTGTCTACAGGTGCAAAAAATATAATGTCATTGAGTGTCATTGTTGGGGTAGTCCTAAGTGCACCACAAATGCCGATGAGGAATGCTTTCACCACGACAGTCGGGTCTACGTAACCGGAATGTACCCCAAATTTTTTTCCCACCAAGGACGGTCAACTCGGCAGAGAATTTTGCCGCTACAACAACAGCAACAGGGCCGCTCTTTCAAAAAGCTACAGCTGCTTAGATAGTGTGATTTTTTCACGCACTCTCTGCCAGAGAACGACATTATTGGCTTGATTACGGTTTCATAGAGCCAGAACAACACTTCTGATGAGATGCCCCGCTTCCTTCCGAATTGCTCCTCTAAAACAATATGAAGAGACTGGTGCCATCCTCACTCTAGCCTCCTTGTTTGTCTTCGATGAGAGCTTCCTATGAAGGATAAGCCTAAAATATTTCACAATGTAAAGCGGTTGAAGAATAGAGGCTTCCAAAAAAGGGAGAGTATTTTCAGACCTGTTGTATCTCCTAATAAATAAGACTAGCTTAGTTTTGTTTAGATTTATGGCTAATCTATTTCCATCTGGCCACTTGGTAACCATATTTAGTTACCCTTTGGTAAGATCGTAAGCGGTGTTCGAAATTTTCCTTTTCTTTTCGTTTGCGTAGGCAACCACTGGCAGCCTTGTTCATAAAATTACTTCACCACTAGAAACTAGAAAAGGGAAAGGACGCTACCTTGCGAGATTCCCCTATTTACTTTCCGATGTGCCTTTGCACTTTCCCATTCTGTCAGAACAGTTCTGTCGCAAAGTATACTATAGTTGATGTATTTGAGATTAGGTTCGATCTTAAACTTGCTTCGCCTCCTAGCGTACTTGAGATTTTGAGTAAAATCAAAAGTTTAAAAACTTTAGCATATTTTTAGGGTTCAGAAGAGTTCTTAATTTTATGTATATAATAATTTTTTGGGATATAAGAAACGAATACGGGATATCATATTTTGGATGATTAAATTTTTCTTTATAAAACTTGATGTAAGAAAAGTTCTGGCCTTTATTGAAACTTAGTTTCGCAAAAAATCAAATCACAACAAATCAAAAAATATTGCCAATAGGCTATCTACTATCGTGGGTACTGTGATCATCCCAGTCCTTATCTCCTTCTTTTTCAAGTTCATTATATCTCAAGATAAACTTAAATAATAACGTATAGCATACCTCTAGGCGTTGGCTTTCTTAAAAACTCGTTTTTATACCAATTTCTTTACTTTAAGCCACTAAACATATTTTACTGTCGTAATAGACCAATAAAAATTGCAAACGAGATTTAGAAAATTTATGAAAACATATGTTTGACAGCTGTCAACTTTTTTAGTTTCTTTCAATATATAATTTTTCTATGTTTTACTCACGTGAATTTAGTTGACTTGTCCAATAACAGCATATGAACGTTTTTTGTACCAGAAAGTGTCATACTAATAAAACTTACATACATATTTGAACCACCCTAATGCACGCACATACATACAGTTTTCCTTACTTTAATTGAATTGATTTCAATTTTATAGCAATTGGCTTACTATAACAGAGCAATATTTCAATTACAGGCACATAGCAAGTTACATATATGTACACATACATACAAATATGCGTACTATATATATCACACAACCACACACTCACATAAAAATACGTCATTTGTCACCTACGCATTCCAGTAGACAACTGTTGGCTGCCAACGACAAACACCGCAACTCGCATGCCTTACAAAGACAATATTTTATTTTCCACTTATTTGCCTTCGGGCGTTGTCGGGATTTTAAATTTTACATATCCGAGATTTAAATTTGCTTTGTTATTGTTATATTTTTTTCGCTTTACTGCAGTCGGTTGGAAGGTGAAAGTTGAATGTACGCCTTAAATGGCAAAGCTTCAGTTCATACATACACATACACAGCCAGACACACATATGAGAACAAACGAGTGTATTGACATCTTCTATTCGCCAATTCATGGCATGAACTGTAATTTGCGAATCCTTTTTGCATGCAAATGCGTCAGTATAGACGAGTTTAATGTGATATTGTTCACTGCTGCTGCTTCTTCTTTTCCTTTTCATGCGCAATGTGCGATAAAAGTATAAATTAGATAAAATGATAAGGATTTGCGATTTGCTCTGCGTAGGAATCACATTTGGCAGCGATTTAAGTGCTTAAATGGAATTGGAGAGATTCCGATTTTTATTTATTTGAAAAGCTTCACTAAGAATACGAAGCATGCTTCTTTTAAGGAAGAGTAAAGAAAAATAATCACAAAATTTCTTCAATATAAGAACAATTATTGTGGAGACTTTCAAAACTATTAAAAAAGTTTATTCACCATAAGAAAAATTGCTGTGTGGACTTTAAATAATACCGAAAAGCTTCTTAAACCTAAAAATTTTACAGAGTAGAGTTTGAAAATTATCTAAAAAAGTTTATTCAGTGTAAGAATAATTGCTGTGTGAACTTTGAATAATCAAAAAGCTTTTTAGCATAAAAAAACTACAGTGGAGAGTTTCAAAAATTTCAAAAAAGTTTATTTACCAGAAGAAAAATTGTTGTTTTTACTTTGAATTATGTATATCAAAAAGCTTCTTCAAGACAAAAAATTTACAGTGGAGAGTTTGAAAGTTTTCAAAAAAGTTTATTTATTTGAAAATTTTCAAGAAAAGCTTTCTCAATATTAAAAAATTAATGTGGAGAGTTTGCAAAATGCATTAAACAAATAATTTCAAAATTTGTTTTTAAATAGTAATGACGCTATGGTAGTCTGGGTAACCATTTCGAATATTCAATCAATTTTTCGCAGCTTTAGTTTCGTATACAATATTTTTGAGCTGGTTGGAGACTTTGTAAAAACTTAACTGATAATTTTTTTTACTTTAAAGCAATTAAGTTGCATTAAAAATATTATTAGTTTCTTCTTCAACATTTTTGTCACCATACAACACTGATTTTCACTGCACCTGTGCGCCGTAACATTCGCTTTACCTTCTCTCCACTCTTTCTTTACTTACAAGCCATTCATTTGCCATCCGCTGAGCTCTGATTGCACATTTCTTTTAACCTCATTTAAGGCAATAAACATTTACTTCTGTTCAACTGACATGGCATTTGGGTAATAAAAAGAAAATGTCACGGAAATTGTATTTTTAATTTCCATTGGGAATTTTCTTAGATTGTCTTGCTGACACAAGCAGTTGTAGTAATTTTTCCTGCTAGCAGTAGGTGGGGGAGTGACAGTAAAATACGTGAGATTAAAAATAAGAATTAAAATGTTTCATTGGGTTTTTTTTTATATGGGTGCATAAAGAATTAAGTATCAACCCCAGATTAACCAGAATAAATAATTAAATATATTTGTGGAGACCTATAAGAATAAACTTTCTATATAAAATAAGATTTCTAAATAAATTATAGCTTTTTACAAGTCTGGCCATGGGTCAGCTTAAGTGTAATTTGTGTTTATTTTGGCAAGTTTTTCTTTTGGAGACTATGAAATCGCTTCAAGATAATTAACTTTCGATTTCTACAAACACTTTCATTTAATAGATTTGTGTTTGTATACATTTTCAAACAGTGGAGACTTTGTAGACTTTTCAAAAAATGCCAAATTATTAACTGGGTACATTGTTATGTCATTTTAATGTGTGCCGTGGGTATATAAGCAACAATTATGTGAAGTTTGGCGGTTTGTAAAATTTTTTTAGTAGTTAGGGTTATGTGTAATAGATTTTAAATAAATGATGTAATTGTGTTATTTGACCACTAGTATTGCTTTAATGTAAAAAAGTTAGCGGAATATTAATATAAAAACTTCATAAGAGGTTATTGGAGACTTGTGAGAAAAAAATTATAAATGAGCTAATAGAATTCTTAAAATGTTAGTAAAAGTGGAGACTTTTCAGGAAACCATACTTTGTGAAAATTCACGAAAAGTTTTTCAGATAGTGCTTTAAAATGTCGAAAAAAAGTGTTTCAAAATGTATTTTATTAGTGGAGAGTTTTTGGACCTTTTCAAAACTTTTTGGAAAGCTCTAAAAATGTTTTTTTAATACCAGAAAAATTGATAACTTATGTATAAATTTGAAAAATATTTTTTTTTAGGAGACTTTGTAGACTTCTTAAGAAAAAAAAATAGTTCCAGCAAATATATATGTATATTTTTTTTTAATTTTTGTTTATGGAGACATTTTTAGACTTAACAAAAAAGTTTTAGCTCCAGAAAATGTGCTTTGTAGATATTTTCAAAATAATGTATAAAGCTGTGGAAATATATTTTTAGTTTCAGAAAACTTATAGTTATATTTTAAGATATTTTTTATGAAGATCATAAAATATATTTTTACTTCCAGAAACATAATATTATAAAAATTTTAAATTTATAATTATTTTTTAAATTTCTGTTTGTGGAGATATTTTTAGACCTAAAACAAAAAAAAATTATCAAAGCTCTGCAAATATATTTTTGGATCCTGATATAGTTATAAAATATTTTAAGATATTTTTTTGTGGAGACTTTGTAGACGTTTTGAAAATTACTTATAAAGCTCTGCAAATGCATTTTAACTTCCGGAAAATATATAGGGTTTTTTCAAATTATTTTTTACTTGTGGAGACTTCCAACAAATTTACGTTTCCTTCGCAAACCTGTATTCTGTTCCTTTGACTCGATAATTTCACTCTGCCTGCATTCCAAAGCCATGCCGCATATGACACTTGTCACAGGAAGAACCGCTGACATGTATTATACATGTCTGTCGCCATGCGCCCAACATGCACACTGGTTTGCCTGCGCTTTTGCCAGCGCGTATCACCAATAAAGGAGCAGTCAGGCGAGTTGCCGCCTCTATGACCTCTCAGCAGCTGAGCACTTGCGCAGCTGACGCCACATTTGTCAGACAATCTCATGCTTTCAGCAACACATCTCGGTGCATTTTCTACCTGCTGTTTACCTGTCATTGCACGATTCAACCTGGCTTGTCATGCTTCTTCTTCAACTTGTTTCGAGAATGCATATGCGTTGTGTAGTTGGCCGCAGCTGAGATGTTCAGCCACAAATACATCGAGAAATATGAAAATTTATTTCATCACATATACACACACTCGCACACAGACGCAATTCAGGTAGCACTTGCTGACAGAGTATAAAAATACCTTTGCGTGCTATTTAAGGAGTAAACAAACTGTGTCTTCTTCGCATTTCGAAGCCTTTCTATGCGCATAATTCAGAAAACTCGGCGCATGTAGTGTTCGAATGTAGTCGTACATGTGTGTTCACCTCTGTGTGGAGCTTGTTTATCTTTGCGCAAATGTGTTTGTCACCGCTGTCATTTATGTTGTCACAAGTACCACATAACGTGGCACAAATGTCTTTCACCAAAATGTAGATAAAATGCAAAATGAAAACAGTGGCATGTTTGTAGAGATCCGTTTGCTGCTATAAGTAATTGAGTTACATTGCTGTTTGTGCTACTTACACTTCGGTGGTTTTATTTGTGTCGTATATGAAGGCGTTTATAGTTATACAAAAGAGATATGTAAATATGTTGTGTATATATGTACATACATGTATGTATGTATGCATGTTCATGTAGATATACCAGATATTAATATCCATGATTTCATTTCTAAGTTCTTCAACATTGTTTGAAAAGTGAACCTTCATTCATTAAAATATATGGAGCGTAAAGTTAAGTTTATTAAGATATGTAAATGCATACTTTTTAGTGGAGACTCTGTCGAGTTCTAAAAAGCTTGCGTCATATCTATTTTCCAACGTTTTTATTAAATTTTTAGATAAATTAATACAACTAACGTATTTTGTAACCGTATTTTAGAAGTGGAGACTTTCAAAAATTTAAAGTATGCATACTTCTGATGTCACCATAATACTTTTACGCTAAAACTAGAGAAATGAAAGTTGTGGAGACTTTTGAAAAACTTGAAAAATCGCTTATGGTGCAACCGCAACGTTTTTCCTTATATCTTAGACAAATTAATATATTAATATAGTTTGCTTCTTCATATAACCATTAGAAGTGGAGGCTTTTTAAATGTAAAGTATGTATACTTCTTACGTCACAACACTATGTTTACGTTAAAAAAAAAGAGAATTTAGAGCTGTGGAGACTTTGGAGACTTTTGAAAAATTTGAAATTTACTTTCCGTGATAGTAATTACGAAGATATTTAAGAAAACCCAACGTGGTTCTTTAATTTTTAGATAAATTAATACTTCTAAGATATTTGGTTGCTTCATATATCCGTATTTTAAAAGTGGAGACTTTTATAAATGTAGAGTATGTGTACCTCTGCAGTTACCCCACTTTTTCACGCTAAAAATACAGAGCTGTTAAAGCTGTGGAGACTTTGGAGCCTTTTGAAAAAAATTACAAAATCACTTATCGTACTGGTAAAGACCGATATTTTTAAGAAAAAGTTACTTATGCGTATATTTTACACGAGAAACTTCTCAGATTTCTCTTATATCCATACTTATTCCTTACTTACTACAATTTTTGCTTACTAAAATTTGTGCATAACATATATGTACTTCTACTGCTACTGAATTATCCAATTAAAGTAGTTTACAATTTCAATGCATAATATCGTTTATCAGCAGCCCTACCGCAAATTGAAAAACAATCAAGTGACATATTTTAGGAATGCAAATTTCGCTGTCCATAAAGTAAATGCAGCTGATAGTGTCTCTAAGGTTCAATGAAACTGAAAATAAATTGAAATAATTTTTGGGAAATAAACAACAAAATGTATGCACTAATGTTTGTTTATAGTTATGATTGTGTGCAACCATGCGCGTGCACGTTAATCTCTATTATACAAAATATGTATGTATATAAATATAAAAATGTACGTACGTATGTAAGTAGTATATATTGTACACACATACATATGCTTGGTTGCGTACACGGTGAATGGCTATTTCAGTTCCTGTAATGCAATCAATTCGATCGCCTGCAAACAATAACAAACTGTATAATTGAAAGCCATAAAAACAATATTAAACGGCAATAGTGAAAACTAAACGAAATTTCGAACAAATATTGCATATGCAATATTAGATAAATAAGCACGGACCGTTAGTCAATAATATGAACTATGTTTGAAGTTGATGTTTATGAAATTTATGGCAACGAACAAATATTTTATAAATTGTAAACTAAAAACTTTTGTAAATTTTTTTTAATTTCTGGAGACTTTGGAGACTTTTTGGTTTTGATATTTTACGTAACTAAAAGGTCAGTTCTCTAGATTGAGAAGTTTTTTATCTTCAAAATGGCTTTTAAGTGTATTTTGCTGTAGTGTAGAGTTTGAATATTGTTCGATTACACACATTTTGCTCTTAAAGTGAATTGAAGTGGTGAGTTGTGCATAATTTAAGTGCTCATAACAAATAAAAAAATGTTACATGCCTTAAAAAAATGGTGGAGACTGCCAAATTATGTACATATGTACATACATGTATGTATGTATATTGTTTAAACTATTCTACTTGGCTTAAATTATTCATACATATACAATGTATGCGTATACATACATACATATGTATGTACATATGTACATTTATAATTTTTTAAAATTTCTATGAAATAGAGCGTGTAATTTATACAGTTTTACTTCAGTGGAGACTTTGGAGAGTTTACAAGGATTGATAGTCTTTAGTTCAGCTGTGTTATATACATACATATGTACATATGTATATATATATTTCTATATTTATAATTTCATGAATGATTCATTGGCATGAATGTTTGGAGATTTTCAAAATATACATACATACATATGTACATATGTATGTGTCGTTGGGCATACAATTTTAAAGGCTTTTACTGCAGTGTGCAGACTTTGTAAAGTTTTGAAAAACTCTTACCTTTACTTTTTAATTGAGGTTTGTTATGTATTATACAAAAATTCGTGCAAGTTAATGTTTGGAGATTCTTGAAACATGCTGCTTAAATTTTGCTGTCTCTGATCTTTTGTTTAAAACTATGGAGTATACGAAACTTATAGTTTTTGCTGCAGTGGAGACTTTGGAAAGTTATTGAAAATTAATAGTTTCGGTTTGTCATAATGCTATGTTATATATGTGCATATAAGTAATAAAATCATGTACAATTTGCTGCTGTGGAGACTTTGGAGAGTTTCTCAAAATTAATATTTTTGGTTTCTCATCATGTTATTTTATAAATAAGTAATAAATTATAAACTTTGATGATTGTAGACTTTTCAAAAATACGTTTTTGCTCTCTTTTGGCATTTATTTCCTTTTTAGCAAAAGCTTTAATGTTAACTTTAACCTTTAACCATACTCTTTTACACCCTTCGCACACGATTCACTCTTCGTTTTAAAATTTTTCTTGTATCTCTAAGCTACACTTTTCTCCAAATAATTGCTGTTATTTTACACTTCCATATAAAATTTGTCAATTAATTATTTGCATTTCATTCTTATTGCTGCACAAAATCTGGAAACAAAAACAATGCAAGCAGCAAATATGTAAGCAAAACAAAACTATGGAGCGTAAACACACAAGCACAAAAACGAGTCAACAATCATAACACAAAATTTACTTGTACAAATTTAAATATTCATTTGGTTATTTGTAAATAAAAGCAAATTTCAAACATATGCCACACGCGCACACCCGCGCAAACATTTATGCAAATATTTAACTGTTATGTGCTTATAACCATTTACATATGCTCAAATTAAAACACATTTTATTGTTGTTGTTGCTGTTGTGCGCATTTTAATAAACATTTGGCAATTGCCAACTTTCCTTGTTTTCACTTTAATACAGTTAACTGTGTGCGGTGGTGCGGTTCCACTGTGTGGCACAACGCTGCGTATACGTAATTTATAAATGTACAAATGGCTTGCATGCATGAAAATGCGCCCGTGCGTTTGTATGTGTGTGCGTGTATGCTGCCCAAATGCTGACTAGCAACTATTTGTGTTTGCGATTTAAATTTGTTTACATGTTTTCGCATTAAAAGCAAAATAATCAAATCTCGTATTAATATTGATCGATACAATTAATACGCATGATTATGCAGGAGCCTTGTTGGCGGAAAAGGTGGGAAGTGCAGTATGCTTGCAATGCGATATTACTGAATATTTTCACAATGCTTTTCGCTAAACGGATTTGCATATTCAATTGAGAGGAGAAAAATTAAATTGACGTAAGCAGAAGAGAATGAAAATTAGCATTTTGAACAGGGAAAATCGTTGAATTTTCAATACAATTTTATTTTTTGCTTTGATAAAAATATAAATGAAACTACATATATACAGACCTTTAATGGTGAAAATTCTTTGAAAATATTTTTAACATTTTTATTAAAATTATAAGTACAACTAACTTACTTCACACAATATTTTTCATATTTTTTAAATTTTATTTTTAATTTCTTTGTCATATTTTTAAATATTTAGTTGTTTCTGTCTCTACACACCAACATATTCTCTTTAGTTTTTCAACAAATTGAAAATATTGGATAATATTAAATGGAAGAATTAGGATTAAGAATTAAGGATTAACATGCCCGACGATTGGAACCTAAGTGTGCTCTGCGCAATCCACAAAAAAGCGACATCACAATTTGTGCCAATTACAGTGGCATAAAGCTCATTAATATCGCATATAAGGTCTTAGCGGTCATCGTCAACATATTGATGGGACCTTATTAGTGTTGCTTGAAGTCTGAAAAATCCACAATTGAACACATATTCACTATGCGCCAAATTATGGAAAAGGAAATAAGACACGCACCAACACTTCGTAGATTTTAAAGCCGTTTGTGGATTCAATAACCTGATCTGCTTTCTCCGGACTGAATAAGTAAGCGAAGCGCTTTTGTAAGGTTATGACCAGGACAAGAGAAAATATGTTCTAACATAAAACAAATAGTCATCGTATTTCCGACTTGGCACACTAGTCACTGTTGATAGTCATAACTTTCAGGTCGTAAATAATTTCGGCTCTCTAACGCAGAACCACTCTTATCAACCAGTAAGTACTACTTTTCTTCTAAGTAGAATTCTAGCAAGAATTGTTGTGTTTTTTTTTGACCTGTCTAATTTTGTTTTTTGAACAGATGAGAGAACATGATATGTCTTTGTATAGAGAGATTATTGTTTATGTTTTATTTACATCTCCGCTGTTTCACATGAATGTCCTAAAGTAAGTAATCCGAGATGTTTTTGCCTTAATCTGATAAAGCTGAGACACTTGAGGAGGAAGTGTTGAGATGATTTTATCTCATCTTCTTCCAAACAGCTGATGCGACTGGCAACCTCTAAAATGTTGAATCCTACCATTATCTCTATCGAATAGTGTCCAGTTAAACCTTCTACAACCATTGAAAGGAGGACTTTACGCGGAGCGAAGAGTTCATTAGATCTCTTATAATTTACTCTGGACCAGAGAGACTTTGTTACTGCACAACTGCTATTAGCTGACCAATGCTTGCTGCGGTAGTCTGAAGCCCATCAAACTAGCAGCGAACCACAAGAAGTCAACGATGCTCTAGCATATTCTTATTCGGCAGTTATTGAGACAGTAGTCCCTGTTCTAGCAAGCTAATTAACATTGCAGTTTCCTGCAATACCGCTGTGGTCAAGCAAACCGGTCTAATCGTATCATAACTCGATGCTTGTTGTAAGAAGTTAAATAGTACTAGTCTTGAGGGCACATTCAACCGTTCCCATTCTGAACGAGGTTGCGATTTAGAGCAATAGTTTTACTGGCACCTTTATGGCGGTCTCTTCTACTTGGAAGATACTGCAGTGGTTACAAAGCCTGTAACTGGAGTTAATGGATAGTTCCTGATAGCGCAGATTTGTGGGCACGGTTCTCCCTCATAAACTTTCATCTAAGCGTAAACAATATCAACACTCCCTTCTCCTTTTGTGCTATTCAACTTTTACAGAAAAACTCTATCTTCTTCTACCTCCTTCGACCAGAGTTTTCCTTCCATGCCTACCTAGAAAGTATGTGAAACGGTTCCAGGGCTAGGGTCGCGTTTAAACATAAAATAATATAATAAATAATGATAGCTGATGATGATGAGCTGATTGAACTGAGTGGATAAATTTTGGAAGTTTGCAACTCTATATACATCTATTAGATATATTAGTCAAAAATTTTGGTATATTGTTTTTAGTACCCATGGGGGCTAATCCAATTTCTAGTACCTAGCAGCTTGTCCCAAGGTTTTGGTTTTTAAATTTTAAGCAATGTCGTAAATTATAATCAATTGTATTGGCAGAAAGTGTTATTCGATTAATTTTTAATAAATCTTCAATCCTAAATATGGTAGTTGACATGATCTTCAGGTTCATAGAATGCATAAACTGACTTTTATAGGAAAGTTTACTGATAAAAACTTTCTATGGCCTAGCTTCATATCTTAAAAAGGCCACAAAGCCACAAAGTTCTCAATATTCAAAGAAAATGAAGGAGACCCTGTAAAATGATCAGCATGCCAAGCTGAAGTGATTTAGTCATTTCCATTGCTCTGTTCGTCTGCACGTCTGTAAATATCTATATGTGGCAGTCCTCAAGTTTTAAAATATCGATCTGATTTTTTGCACGCATTTTTTCTTTCCAAGAAGCTACTCATTTGTCGGAACCGCCGATATACATAGGTTAGCTGTAGGATATAGCCGCCATATAAAATGGACGATCGTACTTAAGTGTTTGTTTGGAAATCTCTTTTATTGAACAAAATGTCTAGGTTATTTGAGACAAATTGTTGTTTAGGCCGACATAATCTTCGAAAAAGTTGTTCACTATAGCATATTGCTACCTTACAAGCTGACCTATGTATGGAAAACTGTTTTTTTGCAGGAATATCTTCAAGAGATGTTATATGAATAATTGGACAAAACCTTCTAATTTTTAACTTATATCCAGTAATTCGGAGTTGTTCAGCCAACTAGTCAGGCATACTTAGGGCGTAATAATTCTTAGCTAACCGAGCAAAAACTAGCCACATTGTTTTCTCATCTTTGCTCAAAAGAGGTCAAAAGCTTTATTTTATGCACATCAGCTATTCTTTCTACTTTCTAGCCTTTATGAAATAATCAGTAGTTGTTCCACCAACTAGTCAGGCATACGTATAGCAAAATAAGTTTTATAAAACCAAATGAGTAGCTAACTAAGCTGAAATTGGCAACAGCGTTTGCTCGTCTACGATATATGACGACATTGACATAGTTCAGCGAATTAAAAGACAGCGGCTACGCTGGCTACGTCATGTTGTCCGAATGGACGAAAACACCCCAGCTCTGAAAGTATTCGATGCAGTGTCCGCCGGGGAAAGCAGAGGAAGAGGAAGACCTCCACTCCGTTGGAAGGACCAGGTGGAGAAGGACCTGGCTTCGCTTGGAATATCCAATTGGCGCCATATAGCGAAAAGAAGAAACGACTGGCACGCTGTTGTGTCTACGCCAATAACGAAGAAGAAGTTTGCTTGTCTATTGTCTATGCTGTGAAGAGGTTATTATTTGCCAGTTCTTGCTTTCAAACTTCAATCCTTAATCTTGGTTATTTCTCCTCCATATTTTTGCTTTTCAAATTTCACTACTTTTCATATTTTACGCTTCAATGTAATGGAATGTTGTTCTCTGGAACTAATGGCTTCTTATTCTATATGAAAGAAGTTTCATGAATCCCTTCATAATTTCCCGCTGACTCCTAATCAGTGCAAACTTTCTCTCATAGCAACAGCTAAGGGCTAAACTTTGATTGCATTTCAGCGGGCAGCTGCGTTCTGGCAACTTGCAACTTGCAACTTGTGGCAAATGAATAGCTTTAATCAAATTAACAGCTAAACGCTGTAAAGCGCTGCACATAAAGAGAGGAAATGCCGTTACATTTCACTAATAATTTTGACCTTTCACCGCAGGCTTTTAGAATCATTTCAATAGCCCATCAAAGTAACTTTGCCACAAATTTGCAATGAGGCACCACTGTTCCAAGGCGAATCAGCTGTGTTTGCTTGCAAATCTCCCTTCAAACGCTAAACGTTTGTGCGATTGAGTTATAAATCCAACAAAAATAACAACAAATACGTAAACATTAGCAGATGTATCAAAAATTGAGTGCCGCTTGCAGGGAATTGTAAAGCTGGCAAAGCCCGAAATGCAAATTAATGCAGGCAACATTTGCTTTTGTATTGCTTTGAGTATTCTTACTAGCTGTTGTACGCATTGTTCCAAATTTTCCAGTCCAGCATAGCAACAAAATCGGCAATGAAAACAAATTTTGCAAATTTCCCCAGCTGCAGTTGATTCTTGCCAAAAATTTAAGCATTTCGTTTTTCCATACTCTTATTGGTTGTTGTTGTTGCTGCATTGAGGTAAGTATGTCATGCCGGAACTGCAGCAAACGCAACTGCCGCATTGTTAAGCTGTTTGCACAATCATCTGGGCAACTGAATTGCTAGTTTGTGTGTGCGTGTGCGTTGCCTTTGAAGCAATAACAAACTGCCACAACAATTTTCGGCCTCTGCCAATTTAGAGATTTTGCTGGGAAAACATGCAACGCCTACACACTTTGTTCGTTCTGCTAACATTTTTGTAGAAGCAGTATTTTTGCATCCTTTTAGCTCATCTGTAGAGATTTATCTCTGCTTAGCCAAATAAAGAACGCTCAATTGAACGCAAAAGCGATAAGCTTCAGATTCTTTTTTGACAGGCAAGTAATGGGTAGATGAATAGCAGAAAGAGCACAATTTTGAGGTTTTATTAGGCTTCAAAAGCGGTTCGACACTTTATATGATAATTTATGTCAATAAGCCAACATATGTATGTATGTATATAGATAAGGCTCTAAAAAAGGGTTGCCAACTTGCCGTAAAAATTAAAAAGATACCTAAAAATGATCACACTAATGAGTATTTATAGTTTTAAATGTAAAACAAAATTTTTTTTTTTTCAGAGTTGCCACCTTTTTTTAACAGAAGCAGCTGCAGCTTAATAATAATGCTTTTATTTCAATAACTTTTTCTTAGTAGATAAGAGATGGGGTTGACACATTGCTTAAAAAAATTTTTACAATTTATTTTTCGGGAATTAGGAAATTAATTCAGGGAAGTCAAATTTATAAAAAAAATTGGCTCACTAAAAACAAAATTACAACAAGTAAGAAAGGGCTAAGTTCGGGTGCAACCGAATATGTTATAATCTTGCAACTTGCTGTAGTCAATGCGAGGGAAATACCTTACGATGTAAAACGTCAACCAGAGGATCGGAATCTCAGCAATTTTTTATATAAATTATGCACTGACTTACGATATATTCGGCATAAGATTTGTTAGAAAACAAAAATCGTGGTAATAGTCATACGGGGGCTAGGTGAAGGCTTCGCCCACTTATATTCATTTTAGACACAATGTAATACTCTTATGAGTCAAATACGTTCTGAAATTTTCATTGAGATTACTCAAATATTAGTCGATATATCCGTCCAAAAATCACTAGGAAGTTCGAAAATCTATGTATTAAGTATAGCCCAGGGAAGTATTGATCTGATTCCACCTATTTTGGATACACAGAAAACTGCATGAAAAGAATTCTGTCTGAATTTCTATTGCATATCTCACACATTGACCGATATTTTCGATCAAAAGTCAACTATAGATACTGAGGTCCACATATTCGGCATCTAAAGTCTTGAAATGTTTTGGTTGGATCTGAACAATTTTTTGTCATAAAGTTGCCGTTATATTAATTGCTTCTTTATTTGTGTACTGGAAACTGAACGAATCAAGTAGATTTTATAATTGTGCTATATGGGAAGTAGGCGTTGTTATTGTCCGACTTGCGTCCGACTTGCGTCCGACAGCGTGATATGGGAATATAAAAAGAATGCCTCGTTCCAAGTTTTATCGAAATTGGTTAGAAGGGTCCCGAAATATGGGATTTCACCAAAAAGTAGGCGGTGCGACGCCCATTGTCCAATTTTTACCTTGGTTCCTATAAACCCTTATCATATTATCGCGACGGCAAATTTTTACGATTTTGTCGCATTTAGTTATTGATTTATGGCGCTTTTAGTAGCTTGGAACAGTACCGTTATTTGGGGAGCGAGCGGGATTTTCATCCATTTTCGCACTATCGGTAGAAATTCTTTAGTGGTTTAGGAGATATGCACATTAAACATACTAGAGGGCGGAGCCACGCCCACTTTTCAAAAATTGTTTACCACAGGTATCCTTTGCTACTGCACTCTCCTTTGCAAAGTACTGTTTTATGACTTAGTTTGTAGGCGTGACAGTGGTCCGAATACGTACGAACTTTTTTTGTACTAAGAAAGCTGAACACAAAGTTTCATCAAGATATGTCAACTTTTACTCAAGTTACAGTTTGCACGGACGCCCGGACGGACAGACAGACATTCAACCGGATTTCAACTTTTCTCGTCACCTTGATCATTTATATATACATATGTATATATCACTATATCTATCTCGTTAGTCTTTATGCGAAATAAGGATGAACCTTTTTCTACAAAAAGATCAAATCATAATTTCTTTTTGTAGAAAAAGGTTGTCAAGTGTTTAGAAAAATATAATTACATTCAAACAAATAAGTAGCGGTTTACAAGTGATGGAATAATAATTATAACAATTATGCATAAATGAATATTATGTTAAATTGTGCGATTTCATAATTAGCTGGTACAATTTCTTTGTGGAAAAGGGTTGCCACGTTTTTAGAAAATAGCATTTATTGTCTGTAAAAAAAGTGTTTTTTAATGTTTTTTAGTTATTTTGAGTTTTAATATTATATATATCACAGTAATTCAGCTGAAAAGGGTTGCCACCTTTGAAAAAAACTTGGTTATTATACTTAGTGTTACTGTTTGGACAATAGTTTGGAAATATGTCTATGAATCAGTAAAAAATTATTTGGTCTATAATTTCCATAAGCTTTACTATAGACTACAGGAGTTGCCATCTTTAGACAAACTTAAAAATAGCAAAATACATATATGTATGTAAAATTAGAAATTAAATAATTCAAACAAATTAAATAAATTTAATAATATCGGCAAAATTATCAAAATGCATTATAACCGCTTGGTAAAAAGTGAAAAGGTTGCCAGCTTTTTGAAATTTTGAAATTGCTCATATACTTAAGATTTGCTTCAGTTAGGTTATTGACCCAACCTTTTCGGTAACAAGCAAATTTGTAATTTTCATGCTAGTCACTATAAGCTTAGTCAGCCAATTTCATAAGCTTATTATTCCAAAAGATTTAACAATATCCCTGCAATTACATCTACATATGACTCCCCGCATAGTCTAATAAATAATTTTACTTGACAGAAATATCGGTAAAATACCGGAAAATAGTGAAAATCAAATTATGAAATTTGTGCAGCAAAGTTACCTGCCATAAGCACGCGCTAATAAGCAAAAGCAGTCAAGTACTTAGGCGGAAGTCGATGACATGGCGTATACTTGACATTAATTTAATATTTTCAATTTCCAGTGCAAGCGACAACGGCACACATGCTTAAGCATTATAGAGGTATATGTAAGTTAGCGATGTGTAAGTATGTGTGCAATTTTGTTGGTGTGTTTGCAAGTGTGTTTTTGTGTGTGCTAATATATTGGTGTGTGTGTCATGCTAACATTTAACCGTTTTGCCGGCAAATGAATGATCAAAGGAAATGAGGAAAACGTTGATAACGCACAAACTTTCAACGAATAAGTAAATGAAGTGAAACGATTAAGCAGAATTGAGTGGAAATGCATTTCACGCACACGCAGACACACATAAATGTATGTGTGCGAGTATGCAATGCCATGCCACTTGGCTTGCCGCTTATGAAATGCCATAAATTATAAGTCGAAAGTTGCGCTTGAACGGCGACACGAAAGGTAAACTAAAAGAATGGTGACAAAGTCAAAGCGTAGAGCGTTAGAAATACCGGAGAAAGGTTGAAAAAAAGGCGGTAAAGGGCGTGGAAATAGCAAGCGAACGCTGAATTAATTTGCCGCGCAGTCAGTGGAAATAGTTTTTCATTGAAATTCTTGACAAAAACATAATTGGCCACTTGATGTCAGCGAAAAGACAGCACGAAAAGGGTGGAGCAAAAGGAAAAGAGTGAAGGAAGAAGAAAAGGGTGCAGGAAGAAGAAGAGGTGAAAGAAGACGCAGAAGCAGCAGCGCTTGCCTTGGCACATAAAGTGAGCTCAACAAATTCTGCCGCCAAGCAGTCAGTCACCGCTCTCATAAAGACCGCCAGCAAGATGATAGTTTAAAGGTCTTGCCAGCACACACTTGGCTTGTCAATCAACAGCAGCTGCAATAACAACAGCAACAAATACCAGCTCAGCGAAAAATTCAATTAGTGGAAACGTTTACATTTGCGGCCAAAAAGGTAAGTGAAGGAAAGGAAAAAGAAACGCGCTGTGTGGTGACAGCTGACGTAGCAAGCAAGTGATTGCCTCGTGCAATCTTAGTGCTGTAAGTGCGAGTGTGTGTGAGGTAACGATATGCCTTTGCGCACGGTAAAAGCAATTGACATAAGGGTCTCTCTACAGCTTATGGGTATGATGGGCGCTACCCGGTGTGATCTCGCTTCGATGTGTTGTGTTGATATTTGTCAATCAAATGGAATGATAACGAAGTTTTCGTGGTGAGGTTGTGGTGGTGCGTATAATAAAGCACGCGAAAGCAATAAAAGGTGGTAAAAGTGTAATTATTGCAATAACTTTTATTAATAATATTAAAAACAGAAAGAAACTTAAACCACAACTGCAGAAGTGCATTTCTTATAGAATAAAAGGGCATCAAATGATTTTTAACGTAAAATAAAAAAGTCTTCCATACAAAGGTCGGATTTTGATCGGTCAGTTTGTATGACAGCTATATGCTTAGTAGTCCGATCTGAGCAATATCTTCGAATATGATAGGGTTAAGTATGGTTGTGAACCATACTAAATTTCGTGAAGATATCTCGTCAAATAAAAAATTTTTTCTTACAAGGACTTGATTTTGATCGTTCAGTTTGTGTGGCAGCTATATGCTATAGTGGTTCGATTTAAAAAATATTTTCAGGTATAGTAGAATTGATTAAGGTTGTAGATCATATTAAATTTCGTGAAGATATCTCGTCAAACAAAAAAGTTTTCTATACAAGCATCGGGTTTTGATCGGCCAGTTTGTATGGCAGCTATATGCTATAGTAGTCTGATTTAAATAATTTCTTCAGAAATTGTAGCACTATTACCAATAACATGCGTTGTCAAATTTTGTGAAAATATCTTGTTAAACTAAACAGTTTTCTATACAAGGATGCGATTTTATCGACCACTTTGTATGGTAGCTGTACTCTATAGTAGTCCAATATCAGCGGTTTCAGCGTGTGAGGAGCTTCTTATTGAGAAAAAAATGTGTACGAAATTTCAGATCGATAGCTCGAAAATTGAGCGACTTATTCGTGTATATACAGAGGGTTATGGCTCAATTGACTCAGCTCGTCAAATTGGCCATGGATATGTATTTTTTATGGGGTCTCCGATGTTTTTTTCTGCATGTTCAAACCGCGTATTACTATTCGCAGCTAACCTACTTAGCGTAGGCCGTCCAGTATCCGCCAGCAGTGACCTTGGTAGTAGCCTGAGCTCAGCCTTACCAATAGAGCCAAATGAATACACCGCAACAACAATAAAAAACATAACAGAATGAACAACAAAACAAAGATGGCCAAGACGAGGAATACGGGTCCAGCTGCCGTAGAAGCAGTGTGATACTTAGATCTCCTACACTCACCGCCACTTCAAAACAAACAGACAAAACTGGTGAAATCCAGCCTTAAGAGAAACTCCGGCCACTCAAGCAAAAATCGGTAAAAAAAGAAGAAGGAAAGATCACTCCAGCTGCTACTAAAGAAGAGCCTCAAAACTCACCGAAACAAGAATGCATTACCCAAATGAGACGAGAAGAAGAGGATTCCCTTGAAAAGGGCAAGGCAATCGTGCAAAAAATGAAGATGGCGATGGCAAAAGAGAATAACGTCAGCATGAGCGTTAAGAACGGCACAACTAACTAGACGAACTCTTCGACGTCATCCAGAATTACCGCAGAACCTAAAACAAAGGCTATCATAGAGATCATACACCTCTACTCGCTCACAACAAAAGAGGAAGTATCAGGGTCTGTAAAAGGAGCGCTACAGGACCCCATCGAAGACTTGGTGATAAACATAACAGCACCTAACTCAAAAGAGCAGATAAGGGCATATACGACATACATATATAACTTCCGCTCAGAATAAAGCTGACGTACTGATGCAACAGGCACGCATTAAAATTGGCTGGATTAATTGCAGGCTGCGACTGAAAGAAAATCACAAAAGGTGCTTTCGCTGATTTGGGCCAGGGTACTTCACCAGGGACTGCAAAGGACACTATAGATGCGGACAAGATGCTTGCTTATAATGCGGCCAACCAGGTCACAAATTAAAAGGGTGCTCAAAGCCCCCCTCATGCTGCCGAAGAGGCTAAACACGAAAAAGTCAACCATATCCTGGGCTCCGCAAAATATACAGTATGTAGAGACCTCCAAAACAATTGAATATCTTACAGGCCAATATGCGTAGATGCAAGGCTGCTGACGCACTCCTGTCGCAAATGCTTTGATAATCATAAGCGAGCAATATAGAAAGAAAGGGGTACCTGGCTAGAAGATAGTAGCTCTATCGCCGCTTTATGGCTACCACCAGGGAGTAACACCGACACTGTAGACAAAGGGGACGACAATGGGTTCGGTTGGGCCAGATGCGACCCCTACACCGTAATTAACTTGACACCAAGCGACAGCATGCAAGAATTCCAAGAAAAGCTCGACAATACTGAGGACACAGCAAGGTCTATAGAAAGTCAACTAATTATCGCCGAATATCGATTTTAATCCATTATTCCATGCTCAGAAATGTTTTTGAAAATAAGGACTCTCAAATTCTTCTATTTGATATCCATATCAATTAAATTTATTTGAAATTTATGACAGGTGGCAAGGCTGCTAAAAATTATACGATATTAATCCATAATACAGGTATATTTAGACAGCTATAAATGTTTGTTGTAATTTCCATTTTAGATTTTTAATTTCTAAAATTTGAAATTCTTAAACAAGTGGCAACTTTCCAAATTTAATTTAATATTTTTAAGCAATGCCAACCCTGCTTAGAAATTTTTTAAAAATAAGAACTCTCAAGACCATTCCATTAGATATTCACATCAAGTAAATTTATTTCAAATTTAGAACAGGTGGCAAGCCTGCCAAAAAAATAGTTCGATTTTAAGCCATCTCACAGCCATTTTTAGACCCCTACATATGTTTTTTGTAATTTTAACTTTAGATTTTTAATTTGTGCACACTGAAATTCTTAAATAGGTGACAACTTTCCAAATCAATGAAGTCATGCAAGTAGCTATTTATACATCTTTCTTTTCTTAAATATTTTCCGTGCTTGTTGCCTTGTTTCTAGTGTTGAAATACATTTGTTAGGCTACTACATACACACACCCATACAACCATACACTCACACATATTGCACATCGGCACACATGAGTGCTGTTGTTTTCCACATCCTTCTTCCGTTTGTGCAATCGTCTGCCTAGAAAACTTGGTAATTAAGCCGAACTATGTTATCAAGCAGCAGCAACATGCACATGTGAGCACAACAACAACAACCGGCAAATGTGGCAAAGGAAATATAGCTGGCGGCCCACTCATTGGAAATGACTAGCCATGCGTAGATATAATGAACAGCAAAGCGGCCACAATAGTGGCACACACAACAAGAACGACAACAACACATGTAAGCTAATAGCATTAAACAAAAGGTCAAGAGCATTGATGCGTAGTACAGTTAGCTGCGCACACTCGAAGTGCTCAACCTCTAAATCCAAACACTAAAATGCATGCTAACACACGCACATACGACACACATACAATATGAGTACATGTGTGTGTGCTTGAAATTCACTATTTTCACTTTGCATTGCGAGCTCTTGAGCGCCTTTCGGACCTTACACTTCACTAATAAGGCTTTAGTGTTGTTTTTGTTGTTCCCCACGTGACGTTGGCCCTAGTTTTTGATACACGCCTCAACTCAGCGCGCCTGTGTATCCGGCCCTCTCGATAATGCTGCCGTTGATGGCTTATAATTGTCGGCTATGAATGAGTTCAGTTCAGCTGAGTTGAGTGGCGTTAAAGTGTTGGTTTGGCGTTGACTTGTCTTTGATTGAAATTTAAAAGGCGCTAGGCATGGAGCAGCGAACGATTAGCTGTAACCAGTTGTTCGGCCTTTCAAAATTAGCTGTCTGGCTGGCTATTGCAGGCCGTATTTTGTTGCTGTGCGTTAGAATTGATCTTTGATTATTGCTGGCTGAGTGTGCTGTCTCTTGACTTGTTAGTCTCTGAGGTTGGAATAATTTTGGACACACACGCTATATGCTTGGAGTATGTCTGGGATATAATGCTGCAAGCTTTTTTTTATATTGTGTATTATATAATTTGTTCTTTGGATAACAAAAAAAAAATAGTTTTTTACTAGTATCAAAATGGCACATCAAGTGCTAATTGAGCCCGATAGGGCTGCACTCCTACCTACCTACTACCGCATAACTAGTTACTTTTGAAATAGTCGGTTTCTAGCTAGGCTAAAATTAGAAATTTTAGTTTTATTTTGGTTTTTCATACTCACAACGCTGAAAAGCCAATATCGAAATTATTCGAATTTTTTTCGAACTTGAAGAAATTTCCCGGAGACAAGCAGCAAAGTGTACTTGTAAAATTCAATAGAAAAGAAGTGCCTAATATGTACTTATGTACAATGTTTTTTAAATTCTTATTTCCAACTTTTTCTTTTAGCAATAAGTAATTTATGCAAGAATAAAATAATTTTCCTAATCAATGAACATTTTTTTTAAATCGCCCAAACTTCTTGAACTAACTACTTCAGAACTAGATTTGGATAGTTATTTTTGGAACAATTAATAGTTTAATACAATTTCAAAGCTAATTAAATTAATATAAAAATATATTTCATAACTAGTCCTCAATTAGTTACAAAAGGAACAATATCGAACTAGTTACTTTAGGAACATTTTTTATTTATTTAATTCTTTTGAATTTCATTTTTTTATACGCAAGAATTAAATAATTTGTCCAAACTTCTTGAACTAACTACTTGAAAACTAGTTCCGGATAGTTACTTTCGGAACAGTTTATGGTTAAATAAAATTTCAAAAATTATTTAAATTCAAATTAAATTATCTTTCATAATTTAAACAGTTCATAACTAGCCCTGAACTAGTTACAAATCGAAACAGAACTAGTTACTTTAGTACTAGTTTTAGGTTTTTTTTTAATAAAGATGATGATTTCAAAAATTTTCTGAAAATGTTACTTGAATCAAATCTTGAACTAGTTACTTTAGGACCTATTTTCGTTTTGAAAATATTAAATTTTATATATGGTCTCAAATCTATTTAATATACCGAATTTTTTACTTAAATTACATTGCTTTTCTTAACTAGTTCTCAACTTCTTAAAAAAGGAACAATATTGAACTAGTTATATTAAGTCCAGATTTTATTTAATTAATTCTTTTCAATTTCGGATTCCATTTTTTTTTAACGAAAATTAAATATTTCTTATTGCTATAAAATTCGCTATAATGAGCGCTGTTCGGTAAACAAATGGAATTGGAAAATATGTAAATTGAACAGATCTTTTTTAGTGTTAAGAATATGACAAGATGCTGAAAAATTCCCGGAAAGCAGCTACAAAGCATTAATCAAGGTCGTGATTCATTTTCTCTTGATTTCAGAAATTCTGTTGGAAAATTATTTCGTAGAAAAAGCACAATTTTTCTCTGATTTACATAATTTTTTCACAAAAATTTCGTTTTAATCGCGCACACACTCCGCAAAAACAAAGAAATCAAACAAAGCAATACGTTGAAATGGTATTTTTCTGAAAGACAGGCACATCATTAAGATAATAATGTGTCAAAATGAAGCGACAGACAAAGAGTAGACTGATATGCGAGTGCAGAGCGGAACATGGTTGCTGTATTGGCAATGAAACAAAAGCAAAGCATTGAAACAATTCTCCGAATTCAATGGAATAGCAAAAACATGAATAGACAAAAGAAATTATAATGAAAAAGAAAAACACAGGAAATTCGGCATTAATGGTTTGAGTAGTGCAAATTATTCGGCGCGTGTCATTAGCAAGATACTAATTTGTGAAAACATTAATTTCTGTTGAATACTGGTAAGGGAAGTTCGTGTTATTTCGGTGAGAAATTTTTAGTAATACATTGTTTACTGCTAGGTTTTTTTTTTAGTTCAGAGAAAGGCGTAAAAATTATATATTTTATCATAAGTTTGGAATCAACACATTTTTCAACGCTTTTAGTCTGAATTCTAAAAGAGTTTGCAGTTTTAATACTCATCTCAATGTACCATAAATTAGAAATAAATAAATTCAAAGTTTTTATGTTTTTTCTTTTAAAGTAGGGAACTTCGATATGGATCACCCTTTATGTAAAAAGTTATTGTTGCCTGGATTATGAACGCTGCAGTAAAAGTTTTTGTAAATATCTGAATCAAGGACGCACAAATTCAGCACTTAAAAAAAAAACACAAATTACAAAGTCTCCTAGTTGTTCACACCATGCTTCGCCACTGCGTATACGTAATTATTAATTCATGTGAATTACAATTTTGCTTCCTTAAATATTATTTCGGGTATGGGTGTCACCTAATTTTAATCAATTGTTGCAAAAAAACTAATAGAGGAAAAAATAATAATAATTTGTTTTTTTAATTTTTGTTTTTCAGGATTGCCACCTTTTATAAAACGTTGCGTTGCTGAAAAGCTTTCGTCTGACGTATCAGTACGAATGAGAGGTATGTAGTTATTGAAAACGATAAATACAAAAATGTTAAAATCAGCGTTGCCACGTTTTTAAAAATTTATAAAAGTTTATGTAAGATTAAATTAAAAATACTAAGGGAATAATTATTTACATAAGTCTCGCCATAATTTTATGTAATATTGAAAAAAAAATATTTTTTTATTATATTATTTTTTACAGCGTTGACACTTTTTACTTCTATAAATCCTTTCAATTCTTGAAAGCTTCCACTGGAGATGTTAGAATTTTTAAAGGGGTAGCGAAAGCCAGGGTTGCCACATTTAAAAAAAAATATAAAAAATTAATGTAAAGTTAGACCGAAAATGCTATGAGAATATTAATATAATTTTATGTGAAATTTCAAATAAATATTTTTTATTATATTTGTTACAGGGTTGCCACTTTTTATTTCTATAAAACTATTCAAAGCTTCCATCGGAGATACATATAAGAGTCTCTAAAGGGTAAATATTGAAAATGATGAATTCAAAAATGTTAAAATCTAGCTTGCCACATTTTTAAAAATTTATAAGATACGGTACTAAGGTACTTAGGTGTCACTATAATTTTATTCAAAGTTGCAAAAAACAAATAATTGTATATCCATTTATGGTAAATATACATTCATATATGGTAAAATAGTTTCTTACGAGGTTGCCACCTTTTTCCAAATAAATTTGGCCACTTTTAAATGGATTCTACTTAGATTTCAGAACCTCTAAAATCTGAGTTATTGAAGAGTATAAATTCAGAATGGCTGAAAAAAAATAGCTACATTTTTCATAATTATATGAAACATTATTCATAATGAGCGAAAGTTTTCTCAGAACAATTTTTTAATTCTAATTTATTATTTTATTATTATTATTAATTTATTATTTATATTTATTATATAAAAATCTTAGTCCAATATAATGTTAATGTTAATGTTAATGTTAATGTTAATGTTAATGTTAATGTTAATGTTAATGTTAATGTTAATGTTAATGTTAATGTTAATGTTAATGTTAATGTTAATGTTAATGTTAATGTTAATGTTAATGTTAATGTTAATGTTAATGTTAATGTTAATGTTAATGTTAATGTTAATGTTAATGCTAATTTTATTTTAATTTTAACTCTACTTTTATTTTCAATTATTTCTAATTTTAAGTTTGATTTCAATTTCAATTGTAATTTTAAGTTTAGTTTTAGTTTTAATTTCAATTTTACTTTTACTCTTAATTTTTATTGTAATTATATTTTTTTGTAATTTTAGGTTTATTCTAATTTTAATTATTATTTTAAGTTAAATTTTCGATATTTTTATTGTGCTAATCTGACCTTAATACTCAAAAACTTCCAATTTTCAATTAAATTTTCACATGTCACTTCTTAATTTGTAAATTTAGGCAATTTATCTTCTGTCTCAATGACGACGATACTTTGTAGTTGTTCTTGTGGAAAACTGTCATACTGCACAAAATTATTAAACAGCAAATTACTCTGGACACTTAATGTAACTTGAGTTGCAATAAATTGCATATTTGTGCACAGTTGATTTGCCGTTAAAATACTAAATTGAAATAATTAAAACAAGCAAATTGAAAATCTCCAGAGGAATGCACAGGGCGTATACGTAATGTTTTGCTGGCATTGAAAACATAGCTTATATTGCGGCGCATAGAAGAATTTTGGTGACAGGAAAAGCTTTTACCAAATCTCTCAGACAAACACACACAGAAACAAGTAAATTAAAATGCATGTGTGTGAATGTCTGTGTGCATTTATGTAATTATAGTTGAAGTGCCTTGGCAGCAATTGCCTTTTTTGCCACACTTCCGAGCTCACTTATTTATTAATTCATTTTGTGGCTGGCACTGCATTCACCTTTGGAATTTTAAGTACTCATTGCATTGAGCAGCATGTGCACACACACACTCACGTAAACTTACATATATGTGTAAATATATTACATTACGCTTTTGCTATTTCGCTTATTCATTCGCTCTTTCTATCTCGCCTTGAAACAAATGCTACTGATGGTTATCTACCGTAATGACTGCCATTTCATTATACTCACCGATATGAAGACCTCCTCGGCCTGCTGCAGTATGGCCACACGTGACCAACCGAATTTTTTCATTAATTTTATACGTGTCGGATTGTGTACCGTTGCGGAGGGATGTGTGCGAAATAGTGTTGGAAAGCGACTGCGATCCGAGAGTGCCGGACTCGAGGCACCATAGCAGAGCTGAAATACAGTAGAGAAGAAATATATTACATATATACATATATTTTAAATCTGTGGTGCAAGCGAATTGTAAAATGTGTGTGTGTGTTAAATTGTGGTCGAAAGTGGCGAAAAACCAAAGAAAATGTTTTTGTTTTTTAATTTATGTTTTTTATTTATAAAAAAATTTAATAAAATCTTCACGTATCAGCCACTGCATATGTGTTGTTAATGCGCTTGAGTGCGGTTGCTTCGTATATAAATGACATTACTCCAACTCTGTGCTTTTTGCTCTTACGAATTCTCTTCACCTCTTTGTTGGCTTTTGTGGCTGCACTTGGCGCTTTTTTTCACGAGCAACCACATTGTATATTTTGTGGCCAAAGTGCAGTTAAAAGATTTTCAAGTAATTAATTTTGTTAGACGCAAATGGCACGCGTGTGCCTGTAGGGAAAAATTTACCGCTGATGAATTTTTTAGAGTTTCGTTTCGTTGGAGAATCTTGATCTTTTTTCTGTTACTATAGAGACTATTAGCTGTTTTAAGTAGTTTAAAAAAATTATTTTATGCTACCCCGAAACTAATTTCTTTTGATGTAGTATAATTTTGTGTAATATGATACTAGTTTGTATCGTATTACTTTTGGTTGGTTTTACAAAGGTAATTAAAATTTTTTTATGAGAGTACTATGGTGATTAGAACTGTTTCTTACCACTTCAAAACTATTACTTTTGAACTAGTATATTTTTAAGTGTTCTAAAACTAGTTTGTATCGGAATAGTTTCGGTTGATTTTAGAAAGCTATTTCTATGGGAGTATTATAGTCAATAAAACTTTTTTTTACCACCTCAAAACTACTTACTTTCGAACTAGTATATTTTTAAGTGTTCTGAAACTAGTTTGTATCGGATTAGTTTCGGTTGCGGTTACAAATGTAATGAGAAATATTTCTTCATACTCTTAAATTAATAAATCTTTCTTTATACAACGCCAAAACTACTTTCTTCTGAACTATTTTTATATTCTTTTGAACTTCATATTTTTATATAAACCTTGTTTTTATTGCGTTTAAGTTTAGGTTCTGCTTATCAAAGACATAACAAATAATGTTTAATACTCTTCAACGATTAAAACTTTTTTCTACTATATCGAAACTAATTACTTTTGAACTAGTATATTTTTATATAGTCTGCAACTAGTTAGTTTCGATTTAGTTTAGGTTGTCATACCGAAGGTTATTAAAAAAATTTGTCAAAACTCTTAAATCATAAAAACTTTTTATACTACCCCAAAACTACTTACATTGCCACTAGTCTACTTTTAAATAGGTTGTTTCACAAAGCAATAAGACATATTTTTTACTACGATTTATTCATTAAAACTTTTTTATGTTACCTCGAAACTAATTACTTTGACACTAGGGTATTTTTTTGTAGTCAGAAACTAGTTTATTTCGGTTTGTGTTAGGATGTGGCTACCAAAGTGATAGAAAAAATTATTTTGTTACATTTTAGTCATTACAGCTTTTTTATATTAACTCGAAACTAATTACTTTCGAACTATTATATTTTTACGTAGTCTATAACTAGTTCATTTCAGTTTGGCTTAAGTTTTGGTTGCTAAGGTGATGAACAATTATTCGAATTTATTGTGAACTTGAAGAAATTCTCGTTGATAGTTCTAGTAAAACTCAAGAGAGAAGGGGTGTCAAATATTTATGTATATACATATGTACGTACACTAATTGCGAAATTTTTATTTCCAACTTTTTCCAACTTTTCTCACTAGCAATAAAAATTGAAAATTTCTTTTAAATTCCCCCAAATTCTTGAACTAAGTAGTTGATCATTAGATCTGGATAGTTACTTTCGGAGTAGTTTATGGTTTAATAAAATTTCCAAAATTAATCAAAATAATATAAAATTATGTTTCATAATTTCAGTAGTTTATAACCTTAGGACTAGTTTTTATTTATTTAATTAAGATTCAATTTTCAAATGATTTCCAAAATTAGTTACTTGAACACAACATAGAGCTTCTTACTTTTTGACCAGTTTTATTGTATAAATAATATTAACATTTTACTAAAATTTATTTAAAATCCTTTATCATTCTACTTGGTTTAATAAATTTAAAAAATTTCATTAAATTAATTTTAATCTATCTTTCATAATTTGGTTCAGTTCATAACTAGTTCTGAACTAGTTACAAAAGGAACAATATCGAACTAGTTACTTTAGGACCAGTTTTTTATTTTATTAATATTAAAATATTATATATGGTTTCAAATTTATTGAACAGACCGAACTTTTCACTACAAAATTTTCTTTAAAATCATCTATTATACTACTTGATATCGAATTTTCAGAGCTTCAGCTCCTTTCGTATGCTCGAACGTTTCCCTCTCGCTAACTTAACACGCTTATTCAAGTGCTTTTTACTCATTTTTTTAATTATCCTGTAACTTGCATATGCATTTTATCTCATTAGCAGTAAGCTACTTAAAAAGGCTTGCGCTCCCAGCCAGCGTCCATGCGCTTGGAATATGACAGTACTGTCCCGCAGGTGATACTCCGGCGCACATATGCACCTCCATTAGCCTTAATTAGCCCGCAAGCTCAACCGACGGGGAGACAATATGATGCAAGGATAGAAGATAGAGCAAGGAACATATTTAATTCCGGCGCAAATGTAATTATATTCTTCGTTTTGGGAGAAAAACAATTTATTTTAATTCCGGTAATTTCTTTTTCGTCTATTTGTAACAATTAGTTAAGCTGTGGCAATGTTTTAAAAATTATGTGTCTACAACACATTAGACCCCGTCGGTATCAATTTTTAAATTCTGAGGAGAGCAAGCATCAACGAGAGTGAAGAAAATTATATTGCTGTCATGGAGAAATGTCAAATATTGGAGTAATTTTAAAATGTATTTCGATTTTGTTGAGTACAAAGGGAGGAATTAGGAAATGTGTCAAGAAACTACACCTCTGAGGCATCAAAGTGCTGACGCTTTTTAGCTAGTTATCTAACCTCTAGTTTAAACCTTATTACCTAAATTGGATGATTCAAAATCTGCGAAATTCGAATAACATGCAAACATATTCTGCTGTCTTTAATAAGTAATTGCAGTCGAAGATTTATTATTGTAATTTATTTTTAACTTGTCCTGACGATTACTTACTTAAATTTCTGGTAGTAAGCTAAATAGAAGCAGGATCTTCTTTAAATAGAAGGTCTGGTAAAGGTTACGTTAGGTCGCAAAGGTAACTTTCACAATGAAGCTAACCTACGATCCCGCTTGGATAGCTGTGAGCTCAGGTCATTTGTAATTCTATTCATTATTTTGAATCACTAGACTTTTATATGTGGTCAATATCAATCCTAGCTGCTTTTACAGGTTCGTTAAAAACGTGACTGTCAAGATTCTAAATCAAGAATTTCAATCCGGCAAAAGTTTGACATAAAAGCGTACTGAGAATGAACGAGATAACATTATTAAAATCCTTATCAAATTCCTTGTCGACAAGAGCAGAGTTCGAAGAATTAAAACTCCGTTCCCACGACAGTCACGACAGTCGAGTCTACGTAATTGGAACGGACCCACATTTTTAACCAGTCAAGGACTGTCAACTCGGCAGAATTCTGCCGTTACAATAACTATTATTATTATTGATTATACATATCGTCCGAATACATGCAGCGTCTTCGACTACGAGAGTGTTCAATACAGTACCAGAAAGGTAGTAAAAAAGGTAAAGGGAGGCTTCTTCGTTGAAATAGACCAATTGAAGTATTGGATTACAACTGTCCTTTCGAAGCATGACTCACTTTTGAAACGGCGAATGAATGCAAAATTCGTGACTCGGTCCAAAGCTTCAATCAAAAAATACCGCCGACTTCGAAATAAGGTGCCCGAGTGGCTTCCAAAACGGTCTTTAGCTCATTTGAACGAAGAAAAATTTCTGATGAAATGTGAATCGCTTCTCTCGAAAGTTTTTATCTAATAACCGAAGCGGATTCAAATATTATCTATTTCAAATCTCTACATCAATAACATTGAAACAAAGTGTGTCTTGTTTTAATAGTGATAAGGACGGAACACAGAACTGGATATGTTGCATGAAGGTTTTAAAAGGAAGTATATATGCTAGAGAATAACTTTCATATTCGTAGAGCTTGGAAAAAGTCACAGAGGTATTGCTGGAAACAGCAAATCCGACGAGTTTTCTATATACCATAACTTGAACTCAGTTTCACCTGTTTCTGGAACGAGTGTGTACTCTGTTTCACTCTTGCACTTTTACTTTGAATCCACGGATCTCTCGTGAGCTTGGCAACAAATAAAACTTGTACGGGTAAGACAATCTTCTAGTCCAGTACTTCTACTACTTATAGTTCAAGGTTCATGTCAACGCTATGAAAGGTGTTAATACTGGATTATGTCGAATAATCTCACCAGCGATGCGCCTAAATATATTGTGGTGTTAAAATTTCAGTATGCGAGGTCAGGAGAAATTATTAAAATACTTTCTGATGAACTATTCTGCTTTTGCCAGACTGAAGTTGAAACAACTAGGAACGAACTTAGGGAGCTGGCTGCATATTTTTATAAGGCTCTAGTGATCCATGTGTAGAAGTTTTGGGAATTCATAAAGGAGCAAAGTTCAGAACTGTCTGCCTTACTTTTGTTGCGAGGATCAGCTCAACGGCCTAACATAGGAAAAGTCCCATCACCTCAATCTCAAATTAAGGTGTACGAAGATTTTTCTAGAAACAAAACTGGCAAAACTCCTTTTTGAGATAAAATAGAATGTGTAAAGTCACATTTTTACAAATACAGTAGACCCCGAAAACCAAAAAATCAAAATATATGTAAGCTGACAGATTCCAGACTTTGTGCTTTGCCAGACTTTGTTGCCAAATTTTCTGCTACGCAACTCAAAAAAATATAATCTGCAGTTGATAATCTCCACTGATTATTTACGCTATTCAAAGACGCTGTAAACTCAGTTGCTTCACCGCCATTAAAGCCAAAGCCAAGTCTAAACTGTCAACCGGGAATTGAACAGAAGCAGTGAGACGTGAAGCTATCAGGCTTTATGCTCTGCGCCAGCAACAAGTACATGTAAGGCAAGTGATTTAAGCCAGAAAAAGGCAAAAATAATGCAAGAAGACAGTAAATAAGCAAAAATCACAGACACACAGACACGCATACAATCGCAAACCAGCGCAATGGCCAGTGAGCAATTCATTGCCTTCTTATTTGCTGCACACACGCTGTATACATTTTTATTGTTGTTATTATGCTGTTGGTAGCTGTGTGCGCTGACATTGCAATTGTGCCATCACCGTTAACATCTGATTCCAACTGCGACGCTGGCTGCCGCTGACCGCCGTCGGTGCAGTCAAGCAAAGCGCAACAAGCGAATATACAACGGTTTGTTGTTGTTGTTGTTGCATTTGTATTGCTGCAGACAGCCGTGTGTCAGCAATAATGTTAGCAACGCATCATCAACATTTGTCGACAGCAATAAGCATTTACAATGCACATACGCACACACACATCCATACACATACATATGTAAAAGGGCCGAAGCTGTGCGAGCTTTTGTGTGATTTGCTCAATCGCATTGTGCTTGCGGAGAAAAATCGCAAATGAGCGCAAATATTCGGTTGTACAAAGTATACCGTTAGCAGTGTGTGAATGAATTGAGAAATTTCAGGAAAAAACAGGTACAAATGATGCTGCTGATGTGTGTGTGTGTGCTCCTTTCAATTTTCCACTCTGCTGCTTGTATTGGGAAATTGTTGATGGTGACCATGTAGGAAATAATATAATAATATAGTGTATATATGTGTTTTTGATATTTTAAAAGTAGTTTACTTGAAGTAAGCACAGATATCTGAACTAGTTACAATAGAGTCGAAATGCAAACTAGTTGGTAACTGGTTATTTTTTTTTACTAGTTTGTAGAACATTTTCAAAATATAGATAATTTATTTAAATTTGCCAATAAATTACAAATTTTGGAAAAAATGTTTTATGCAAAATTTTATTTAAAATATTTTATATTTTTTTGCTTTGAAAATTTAAGTATAGCCATTACTACACTATATATATGTATAAGACAAAAATTAGTAATTTTTTCATAATTATCTGGCAACCCTAAAACTTCCAATGTTTAATTTTTTTTAAATTAAATAATTTAACTGTTAAATCACATTTTTTTGACATTGGCCGAGAAAAAAATTTTTTGAGATGCCATATGCTTAAGACAATATTTTGAAAATTTAAAAATTTAATTTTTTATTGCGAACTTTGTTTTATAATATGTATTTTAAAATTTTATTTTTAATCCGTAAACTAATTTTACTTACAATTTGGTTTGCATTTGAAGAAAAAATATTTTTAGGGATGCCATGCTTATGCTTATAAAAAATGTGAATTATTAAATAAATTTTTTATAGTAAAATAATTAAAAGTTGACTAGAAAATAATATCTTAACTAGTTACAATTGATTAGAAAAGCAAACTAGTTAGTAAGTGATGCTTTTGTTACTAGTTTGGAGAGAAACCCCACTTTTAAAGTACAGCACATTAAACTAAAAATTTTACAGATTTTACATAGCATATTTTTTTAAATGGTAATCCATTTATTAAATATTTTTTCGCTTTGAAATTTGAATTGTGATTTTTAAGCAATTATATTACAAAAAACAATAATAATAATATATAAAAAAAAATTTTATCTTTTATGGGACGAGGCCTAAATAGCCAGTTCCGTAGCGTCCTGTCTGTAAATTTATTTACAGGCCATACATAAATAAAATTAATAAATTAAATTTTTTTTAAATTATATGGCAGCCTTGAAAATTTAAATTTATTTTTTTTTTAACTACATGGCAACCCTAAAAATTTAAATTTAATTTTTTTAAACTAAATAATTTCTCTGTGAGATTAATTTTATTTAGAGATGCCATATGTTTATAAAAATATGTTGAAAATTGCGAAATTAAAGCTTGTGTTGTGAACTTTCTTCTATTTGAAAATTAAAATTTTTATCTTGAACTTAGTTTAGTTTTAAAATTAATTTTTCTGAACTAGTACGGAGATGGTTACATTTTAGCTAGTTACAAATGTATATTATGTCGGAATAGTTAGAAAATCGCTACATTTAAACTAGTTAAACAAATATAAAGCAAATATTTTTGGAACAAAAATTAAAAAAAAAATACACAATGTTTAGTTTTTTTTATTTTTTCAAGTGGAAGCAGCATTTTTGAAAAAACAAAGAACAACAATTAATATTTAAAAAAAAATTTATTTAAAAAATATTTATGATATTATATTTTTATATAAAAAAAATATGTTAATTTCGGAAGTCCGTTATTTCCTGCAAGCTTCTTTTATTCCGCTCTCTATGTACATAAACATATGTCTCTTTGTGTGTCAATATGTAAACAAGTTAATTTTTTGCCCAACATTGTAGCAGCAACAGCTGTTGCCAATTTTATTTTGCAATTTGCAAAGTTGTTCCTGTTCTCAATTACCAAATGTCGTCCAATTTTTGTTTTCTGTTGTTTTGTTCGCTTTTTATATTCTTTTTCATTTTTTTTCTTATGTTTGCAGCAGACGATTTTGTGCTTCGTGCCTTGTCGTTCCTCCATTCTGTTTTTTGTTTTTTTTTTGTTTTTTGATGCACTTTAAGTACAATGACTCGATTTGCGTTTTACAAATTGGTCCTGGAGGATATTGCATTTTTTTTGCTGAAGGCACTGTTATCGCTGATTGAGCATTTTACTTCAATATATGTACATATGTACTAAGTACATGGTACATTATGTACCTGAACATATCTATGCAAGTGATTAATTTGTGCTTTATGGAAAGTATTATTCATTGTACGCCATGCTTACTGGGTAACCCATGCAAAAACTCCGTCAGATTTCTTAACTATGTTTGGGCTTGCGTAAGCGGTTTCTACGACAGTAAAGGAGTAGATGGTTCAAAGAAATAATTATGGGACAAAATTGTGGGAAAATCATTGACACCATTTTATGGGATTAAAAATTTGAAACAGAATTAATGCAAAGAATATTTCCAAATTCATATGCAAACGTTAAATTAAATTTTTGTGAACATATTTTTATGGAAAAAAAAATATGGAAGTCAACTTGACTGTAACCTCGGTTGCAGCTGTATGTACGGAGTTTGAAATGCCGGCCCCCATTTCCCTTATACCGAGTTTTTGACGAGTGCTCTGAGAGAGCAGGAGTGCAAGCCGAGTAGAAAATCGTACGTTCCTTCCTTCCTTCCTTGTATTTGTTGACGTGCGTTTTTTGCTGCATAGAGGCGGGTGCGAATCTTTGCTGCAATTAGATAGCGGTCCGAGTCGATGTTAGGACCTCGGAGCGCACGCACATCTAAAACACTGGAGAAGTGTCTTGCGTCTATCACAAAATGATCGATCTGGTTGGTAGTTTTTCGATCCGGAGACAGTAAGGTAGCTTGATGAATTTTCTTATGCTGGAATCTAGTACTACAGATAACCATATTTCGAAGTCAAACCATTTGGGGATGTTTCCTCGCGGAGGCTGAATTCACCAACTGTTGAGCCAAAGATACCTTCTTTGCACACCCTGGCGTTAAAGTCGCCAAGCATGATTTTAACATCATGGCGGAAGCAGCTCTCATAGGTGCGCTCCAAGCGCTCATAGAAGGCATCTTTGGTCACATCGTCCTTCTCTTTCATTGGGGCGTGGGCGCAAATCAGCGATATGTTGAAGAACCTCGCTTTGATGCGGATTGTGGCTAGACGTTCATTCACCGGAGTGAATGATAGTACTCGACGACGGAGTCTCTCTCCCACCACGAATCCAACACCAAACTTGCGCTCCTTTATATGGCCACTGTAGTAAATGCAACAAGGACTTATTTGTCTCTGTCCTTGTCCCGTCCATCGCATTTCTTGGACGGCGGTGATGTCAGCCTTTATTTTCACTAGGACGTCAACCAGCTGGGCAGCGGCACCTTCCCAATTAAGGGACTGGACATTCCAGGTGCATGCCCTAATTTCGTAGTCCTTATTTCGTTTGCCATGGTCGTCATCAAAAGGGGGGGTCTCTCATCCGAGGCAGTTGGCAATTGGCAAGTCCCAAACCCAGCTCACAACCCTGTGGAGGTGATGTTTCGCCTTCTCACTTTAGCTCGCCTTCAAACGGTTGTTCTTAGGCTACCCAGAGGATACTTGGTCTAAGACTGGAAGTCGTGAGCTGCTTGAGTCATATGTAAAAGAATCGTTTCTGGCCACTTCTAAGTGAAAGGCGATCCGAGAACTTTCCTCACTTGCGTGAACTTCTACACATGACTCCAACCTACTACTGACATAAAGATACATGGTAAAATGTGGACTTAAAATTAAATTTATTTTGAAAAGAAGTTTTTTTTTTGAAATTAACTTTATTTTAAAATTTAATTATTTCATATTATATATAAAATATATATAAAATATTTTCAGGTATGACATACGTACATATGTATGATTATAAAACATGTGGGAAAAAAAATATAAAAAGTTGTATGAAGAAATATTTTATGAAAATCTTGGATGTTAAAAATGCTAACTTTTATAAAAATTTTCTGTCAAACTTGAAGTAAAAGCTATATTTTGAATTCTGATTTTTTTTTTTTTTTTGAGAAAAATATTTATACAGATGGCATATATTAATAAAATATACATAAAGAATTAATTTTAGGATTACAACAAATTATGAAAAATGTGATAGCAAAAATGTTATACAAAAACAAAAAAATGTTGTAGAAATTTTGGCTTATTACCAAATAAATTTAATTTATTTTTGTTGAGTTCCTTTCGCCTTTATTAAAAAAATTGAATGGCTGGAACCCTTTTTTCAAAAAGAATATTTGAAAATATTTCCTCAAAGCTTCCCTAAAACCACTTACAAAGCGACTATTATATGCTTAGCTGGCATAGTTTTTGATTTACTGTTAACTACCACAACTTCCTATTCATATTCGGTGCAACAAATATTTTTTTATTATATTTTCATAAAAATATTGAAATGAAAAAATTTCATATTTTCAAGATCACTGCTTTAAAGCAATGGATGGCGGTTATCTGCAACTCTTCTGCTGAATTTTTAATTTTGTGTGTGTGTGTGTGTGTGTTTGTCGCTTATGCGTTTGTAGGAATGTGTCACCTGTCTTCGCCTGCACTTCCGCTCGCCATTGGCCATATTTGTTTTTAATTAACTCAGTAACGTAAATATTGTGGCGCTGCCATTATTTTTAACACAAACAGCCGCGGAACAAAGGCAAAACGAGTAGCATACTATAAGCGCGAATAAAAAAAAACAACAGCAATAACCATCATCAATCTTGTCAGTGGCATTTATCGCCGCGTCGTTACTTTATGCTTCGTGTTTCACACATGCATGTGTGTGTGTACGCCGCGTTACCGTATGTGTGTGTGTGTGATGGCAATTTCCTGCCGGCAGCGATAATTGCAAGCAATTATTTGTACATCACATTTACTTACGCACATGTGAGTATGTATATTTGTGTGTATAATGTTATATTTCTGGTATATGTAAGTAGGTAGGTATGTATGTGTGTATTATATTTTATTTAATTTATTTATAATTTTTACTCACCACTATTAAGTTCCACATTTTTGCCGCCTCTGCCACGGTGGTGCAGACCGTGCTGCAGCCGGCTAGTAACATTAATTTTTGTGGTCTATTATAGAGTAGATTGTACATAACGCTAGCGCCCAAGCCGGGCTCACACTGCAATGAGAGAGAGAGGAGGTGGGTGGAAAACAAATTAGTTGATTTAAAACATTTCAACAAAATACACATTAAGGAAAATTCAATTACTTAAGAAAATTAACTTCTCAACTTCTCAATTGATTATAAAAAAATCGAAAAAAATCGAAAAAATCCGATAGATTGCTATGTATTGCTCAATTATTAAATAAAATAAATGTCAAACTAAAAAATATATTTTTCTTCATACTCCTAATGAAGTTCTGCATCCGAATTCATCATTGAGATTAAAAACCAGAAAACATATTTAATATGGCTCCTTCAAAGCAAAATAGTATTTTTTTAAGAATGGTTTAGAAAAAAACGTACATATATAATTTAAAGTTATGGTCAATAATTTAGTTTTACTTGTATTATAAAACTAAGAACTTCCATTATCTTTTATCAAGTGACCGCCAAGACTTCTTCTTCTGTTTTATTGGCGTAGACACCGTTTACACGTTTATAGCCAACTTTACGACAGAGCGCCTGTGGTTCTTCCCTTTCGGAGATTTCAAGTATAGCCAGGTCCTTCTCCACCTGGTATTGGCAGTATTCGCCCTGACCATAAATCTTCCGCAGAACCTTTCTCAACTCTGAACGTCGATTCATCAGATGTTGTCATCGTCTATTCCTCTTCACCATATGCAGGACGGGAATAATAAGTACTTATTGAGTTTGGTCTTTGTTCGTCGAGAGAGGACTTTACTTCTCAATTGCATTCACAGACCGAAGTAACACCTGTTGGCAGGAGGATTTCGAGATGTTGTTGTTGCTGTTAATGCTGGTTCCAAGATAGACGAAGTTATCTACAACTTCGAAATTATGACTGACCAACGGTTGCAGACACAAAGAAGATGAACAGTAGACCTTGATAGATAGATTTTTGATTTAACAGTTCGAAAAGAGTTCGGTCGGGAGGATTCCGGAGTGCACCACTTCTCGATAATCGAAGAAAATGATCAACATAACCTTACTTTAGACCTGCTTTGACATAGTTTTTCGGCTTCGGGTCAACTTTGTCACAATATGCGGCCTATTGATCGTCTGTTTCTGGATCCTAAGCTTATATCCGAGACTCATCGCTAGTAATAAAATGTTTCATGGGAACCGGATAGTTGGAAAGCATTGTTTCACAGACGCTTACGCGACACTGTTTTTCGAAAATATTGTGTGATTTTGGAACTAATCATGCTTTCACCTTTTTTGGGCCTAAATTATGTTTGAAAATGGTTTTCCCTGATCTTTCCGAAATTCCAACAAGGCCAGTAAGATCTCTGACTGTTTTTCGCCTATTCTCTAGCACCAAATATTTTGTTTTATTGACGTGTTGATCATCAGCTGATGTTGACGGCTGTCCTGAAGGTGGTTCGTCGCCAATGCGTTCTTGATCCGCCTTGAATAATTTATACCAATCAAAAAACACTTGCTCGCCGCAAACAATTATCAATGACGACCTTTTCCAATATTTTGATATAATGATTATTTTGATATGGCATTTGGCACAGATGTCACTGACAGTCTTACAAATATAAAAAAATAATATTTCAACGAAGGGGTCTTACTATTTTTTGCCCATTGTAGAAAACTCATGTATCGATAAAAAATATGCTAGCGTTGGTGTTACCGACTTGTTCCTTTTCTCAATTTTTTTTTGTATAAATATGTATGTATGTATATATGGTTATATCATCTATCAAAAACCTCTTTTTCAAACCCAAACAAGAGACAATAATTTTCGTCGGTACTCTAATCCTGCAATCATTTTTCATTCAAAAATTAATTCATTCCAATTCAGAGAACAGCAACCGTGCACAAATAATCGTCGGCAACTCGACATTCATATTCGCACATTAAACTAAATGGCCAGTCGGCGTGTTGACAGACATTTAAAGTGCGCAATTTTCATGAATATTTCTATAATAACCGTTAGCAGCGCTAATATGCCCATTTAAAACTGTTATTCGAAACTGGCAATTTGCCGCTACAACAACAAAACCAACAAGCAAAACAAAACAAGAAATAGGCGAGCATAAAAATTTGCTGAAAATGTGGCAAGCCCAAAAACAAAATATAAAAAGGTATAAAAATAAAAACAAAGCTTGAGAAAGCGCGGATAAACCGAAAGCGGAAAAGTAAAATAAATAAATGCCGTTAAAACTGGCTGCACTGCATGTGTGTTGCATGAAATTAGCGCATAACAGGCTAAGTGTTGCTGTTATTGTTATTGTTGTACTTTTTGCACAAAACTTTACAGTTTTCCTCTTGTTATTGTTGTTGTTGCATATTTGCATGCAAGTGGCAATTTTTCACACATTTAATGTGGCATACTGCTCGCGTGTTGCAACACACAAAGGCGACAAGTTTGCACCAAACGCCACATACTTTAGTTAAAGAGCTGAGCTTTAAGTGCAGGCGACTTTCAAATTGCTGGAATTGCGGTGATTTGTGTTGAGTCAAATTGAATGGAGCGGAGTTCTTGTGTTTGCCGTGTCCAGCGTTTAACACGCGAAGGTGACTGGGTTGTCAAGTGTGAAATGGTGGGAATTTTGATTTAATCAGCTGATAGGTTGTATTTGTTGTTGCTTTTTATTTAGTTTTAAATTGTGCTATGGTTGTTGTAAATTCTTCAGGCTCAATGAGTTATTTCACTAAATAAATACGCCAGAGACTTGAGTATCACATTTAACATGCGGTGAGGGCTTTATACAAATCGGCCTATTTCCGAAACGAAAGGGATTTTTGCTAATAGGCGTACTTTCCACTTCTTCTCTTCAAATATAATAGCCTTGAGATATCGAAAAAGAGGGCACAAAAAGTGTCTTCAAGGTATTCCAAATCGTTCAAAAGTTGTCAAAATCGAACAGCGACTTTTCAAGCCCACATATCGTGACTTAAAATGCAAAATAACGTAATATCACTTTTCTTCAAATTACAGGCGAAAAAAAAACGATGTAATACAAAGCACTTATATTGAAACAAAATTTGAGTTTTGGTTATAAACTGGTTATATATTGGTTATATTATGGTAGTATATTGGTTATATTATGGCTATATGATGGTTATATATTGGTTATAACTGACAGCGGTAGCTGAAAATTTTATGCTACCTATGCGAAGTATGATATAGTGGATCGCAAGCAATAAAAAACTCAATTTCGATTTTTTTGATGATACTTTGTTTTGCATTTTTGGTGACGACATACTGAATATGTAGACCCCAGTGCCTACCGTTGATTTTTTACTAAAAATAAAGATCCGCCTGTGAGGTATCTTAATATAACTTATAACGCATCTCTTTTTGGCGTCAATATGTTGTCATGCCAAACAAATTAATATTAACGGGTAAATACTATGTCTAACCAGTTTATACCCGATATCCTCAACCAGAGTTTACCCATATATTGGGTAAATAGACTTGAACCGTTTTTCGCTGATTACGTCCTTAAACGGTTTAACAATACTATGTAATAGTTCCAGTTGATGAACAAGACTTCCTTTTTTAAGGTTGTCAATTGAAATTACTCTCTGACTATCCCAAAATATGGATGCCAGAACCATGGCTGCTGACTGTTGCGTTTTTAAACACTTTCGAGTAGGTTCATGGTGTGTAGTTCGCACGACTGTCGATTAGAATTCGGAGTGAAATGTTGGAGCCATATTTCCTCAATTGTCACATATCAACGCGAAAACTGGGTTTTATTACTTAGGAACATCTCTAAACACTGCTCCGAATCATCAGCTCGTCGTTGCCTATGGTCAAAAGTGAGCTCGTGTGGCATCCACTTTTCACAGAACTTGCTTATGCCCAAATATTTGTGCTAGATATGACGTATAGTACCTGTTAACTTGATATCTTTAGAGTACCTGTTATCTCAAACCACTTCACGTTACGGTCAACCAAAATTATTTTGCTGCCTTTTTTGAAGTTTTCGTCGCTAACAACTGAGTTTTGGCGTCCATTAGATCACATCGGTGCTCGTTTCATCACGTCTAAACTAAGCATATCAATACTTGATGTTTGATTTTCCTGGGGTATTGTCTGGAAAGTCGTCGGCAAGCCAAGTTTTGGTTTCAACTTTAGTTTTTCCTTAAAAAAAATATTATTTTATCAGCACGCGAAATTGCTTTTAGTCCATTTTTTTTACAATAACAAAAGGCGCTTCACTCAAAATGATATAAATTATACACACACCTTATGATGCTGTGATATAAATGTGTCATCCAATAAAGATTATGTTAGATTGTACTGGCCGGCTGCCATAACATAACATAACTTGTAGACCAACTGGTCCTTTGTAATGCTTTATGAATGTTCGGTTTAATAAAATATACACGGTAGTGTTCGTCACACGAAACGTCAACGCTTGCAAACTTTAAGAGTGACTTGATAATTAATTTTTATATTTCGTCCTTTGAACCGCGAAGCTACTAGATATCTGAGCGTCTCCCTGTTGTCAAATTTTGCCTATTCGGCTCACATGCCATGCTAGTAGGTTATGACTTATCAAGAGGCCAACCATCGTCTGGCAATCCTTCCGAGATCGTGTGAGTAAAAATCGGGCGTACTTTTCTTTTGCTTCCTTGCTCAGTATATTGTCGATCCTGGCAGTCCGTAATGCATTCCACCAATTCTGATCCGTCTGTCAGCTCTAACGAAAATTTCATATGTAATATTTTAAGTGACTTCCTTATTTCCTGTACTTCCAAAACTTTTTAAAACCTCATCAGGACGATTTGTATATGTTTTGTAAATATCGACGTAAAATCTAGAAGTAATGAAAACATCGTACAACACTCAGCTGGGTATTTGAGCAAACCAGTTTTTTCGAGAGCGTGAGTCAAGAACGTGTCTTGTTGGAACTTTTCAAGAAGCCGTAGAGCGAAGCGATGTCGCTTGAGAAGATCGAGAGGCTCCAGTTCTTGCACAAGCAATTGCACTCTAAGGTATTTCCCTTGCAAGAGTATAAAATGTTAGTCCTTCCGGGTATTGCATATAGCTTTTAGAGGTCCGTGTGTAAGAACTCTTGGAACAAGTTTATATAGGTATACTTATTAATCAGATACAAATCTCTATTTTGCTATATTATATTGAAATTCAGAAGAAAAAATTTCTCAACTCAAAATTGTCAGAATTCGTTTATGAAATACCGGTAATACCAGTGATTCTCTAAAAGCAAATATCGTCTTTATTAAGTGATTGACAACTGCAAAACCAGGGAAGTTTTCTTAAATTTATTTTATTATGTTTTATTGTTTAACCTTTGAATAGAAAATTATAGCTTTTCAAATCGATTTCAGATATGACATAGTATATTTGATTTGATTTCAGTTACTTGCCTTTGCAGTTTAAATATTGATATAAAATTTTGCAAACCTATTGGGCCACACTTCTTGTATTAGCAGCCATATAATTATGTTTTCACTAAATAGCTCATCTATCTACAAATATTTTTACTATTACCTTACATACATTTATTTTTAACTAGTGAAATGAAAATTTCTCTAAATGCACAATTTTGCGAAATGAGAGCAAAGAGCGCATTGCTTCAACCAAATTGTCAACCACAAAATATTTTCACTCCGTAGACACTTTATTATGGCTAAAATTCCACACCGCCACTCATCTAACTCAGTGTAGGTCTAGGTCAGTCTCGCCTTTGCCAACAAACACTAACACCGGCACAAATGCCACAGCTGACGAGAAGGCCACCGCATAACGCACATAAAACACACTGAGTAATGAGCAGCAAAGTAATAAAGTGCAAACATAAAGCAAATCGTGCAACAAAGTAGCTTTCACTATTATTTAAAGTGTAGTAGATGTCGGCGCTTATGTAAGAACGCTATGCAAATTAGTTGGCACGAAGGTGAAAGCCACAAAGTTGGCGCGCGAGGACAAGGCAACAGTTGTGCAAAGTAAATGCGAAGGCGAAGACGAAGGCAAAGGCAAAGGCGAAGGTTGCGTTTAACCGCCGAAGAGGTGGGGAAAAGGAAGTGTAGTTCTTTATTTTTTATACCCTGAACATGGTATATAAATTTTGCCGCTGAGTTTGAAAAGAAAAAAACGTGGAGGACCCCATAAACTGTATATATGTATGTATAGTATATGTGAGTGATCAGTGTGACATGTCTGTATGTCGCTCAGTTTTTGAGATATCGATATGAAATTCTGTACACACTCTTTTTATCCCAAGAAACGGCTTGTTTGTCGGAATCGCTTATATCGGACCGCTATATCATATTGCTGTCATACAAACTGAAATATCGGAATCAAGTTCTTGTATGGAAAACTTTCACTAATAAATGAAGAAATTGTTCAGATCGGCTTACTATAGCATATAGCTGCCATACAAACTGATCGATCAAAATGAAGTCCTTGTATTTAAAACTTTTTCATTTGAAGAGATATCTTTACAAAATTTGGCATAGATTATTGCCTAAAGCAACGTTATAATTTCCGAAAAAATAATTGAGATCGGAGCACTATAGCATATAGCTGCCATACAAACCGACCGATCCAAATCAATTCCTTGTATTGAAAACTGTATCATTTGAAAAGATATCATCACAAAAATTTACAAAGATTATTGCCTTAGGCAACGTTATAATCTCCGAAGAAATAATTGAGATCGGATCACTTTAGCATATAGCTGCCATACAAACCCATGAATCAGTATCAAGTTAAATTTCTTTTTATGCTATTTTTTCTAATAACAAAAGAACCAATGAAGGCTATTATTGTCTTTTTCTTCTGTTTTTCTTCTTTTTTTCTTTTTCCCATTTTGCTTATTTATTTTGCGGCTAACATAGTGGAGCGCGCTATAAAGAAGGAAGTCATTTGCGTTTCGACGCCCAAAAGTTGGACGCGCATGCAATTTCCTCACCACAACAAAAACAATAATAACGGTAGTAGTAACGAATAACGGTACACGTAAAAATACCAAAGGCCCCAACGGTGTCGGAAACAACGGCATTACCTGCATGAGTATGTTTGTATGTATCAGTGCAAGCCAAATGGTGTGGCATACTATGGGCCGCTACTAAAAATGCTAATAAGCACAAAAGCCAAAACGCTTGTAAGCCAATGCGCAGACACACACATCGACTGAACACAAGGGCAGCGTACAGTCAAAGGTGCTGTCTACGCGGAATTGGCCCCTTGGCTAGCTGACATGGCGCTAATGTGCCAAATATTACCAACGGCGGTAATATATGTAGCTACACACACCATGTTGTTGTTGTTCTTTTCGCTTTTTACTATTTTGGTTATGTTCTTCGTGTATTATTGTTGTTTTGGCGGCTATGCCGCATTGCTAGCTGCCACTTTCTGTGTTTGTGTGCGTATATGCGTGCATGTATTTGTTTATATGTGTGTGTGAGTGTGCGCAGTTTTATGTTCGCTTGCTTGCGCCTTTCCGTTGCCGCATTTCATAAACAATTTTTTACGCTGTTAAAGGCTTTAAGCAGCGCGTCGACTTTGACGCCTAACTGTAGGCAACACAGTGGTGCTCCATGCATGTACATACATGTGTGTGTGTTAATGTGCTAGAGCAATGACTGTAGAAAAGTGTTTACGGTAACAGGTATGTGGTGTTGGCGAAACGAAGTGACCGCCAACTGTGTCTGTGTTCATTAACATTCACACATTCACACATACATATAGTATAGTTACAACAACACTTAAGTACATAGCCATAAACAAACACACACAGTTACATGCACTTTAGCGCACACAAAATTACAGCCTTTGGCATATGACGTGACGTAATACTCGCATTACTTCCAACAACAGGTAACGCCATAAAAGAGCAACAACTGGCATCTGACACCCACACACACACACCCATACAAGCGCTCACTCTCACATAGAAGTGGTGTTTATTATTGCCACCGCTATCGCTGTTGCCGTTGTAATCATCATCAAAGTATATGACCATGACCATAACCGCGACAATGTTGGCCCATATGACGCCAACAATAACGGTAGTTTTATTGTAGCGGACAAAACGCTCTGAAGTGCGTATGTATGTGTGTTGTTTTAAAGGCAAATATGCAATTGGAAATAGTGTATTGTACGTAATTTTGTGAGTTTTTTAGTTTCGTTTACTGCCTTAAAAGACGTTGGTTTGTTGAATCGATTTTTTGTTTTTGATATGCTTCCTTAATTTTTTGAATATTCTTCAATTTAGAAGGGGGTTAGTTTAAAAAGAAATGTTACTAAAATTGAAATACTGAGTTTATAACTATATTGGTGCTGTATTATTCAACATTTTTACGTTTTCTAAAGAGAATCCGATATTTTTAAGGTAACTAAAAAAAATGAATATATTTAAGGAAATGTGGCAATAGTGCTCAATCCTGAAATACTAAAACGGTCACAGTCCTCCAAAAAAGTCCTTAAAAATGCACTATATGCTTAAAATTATAAGGCAGTTGATATAAAAAAAGAAAATTGGCAACAGTGCTCTTACGCAAAGTAAACGAGAATCAAAAAAACTACAAATAAAGTAGTACTATTCAAAATATGATCAGGAACTTTGCGTCTGTAACTTTATTCGTGCTGAGTTAATCAAAATTTGAACGTTTACTAAAGAGAATCAGGTATTTATAAGGTAATTGATATAAACACAATGAACATAGTTAAAGAAATGTAGCACAAGTGCTCAATTCCGAAATACTAAAATGAACAAATGTCAGTCTCTTCCAAAATAGTCCTAAAAAATGCACTAAGAACTTAAATTTATAAAGTAGTTGATATAAACACATTAAAGAAAATTGGCAATAGTACTAAAACCCGAAATATTAAAATAGCAAAATGCCATAACTCCAAAAAAGACCTCAAAAATGAACTAAATACATTAAATTATAAAGTAGTTTATATAAATACACTTTAAGGAAAATTGACAACAGCGCACGTACGCAAAATAAATGTGAATCAGAAGAGCTATAAATACAATGGTAATACTCAAAGTGTATAATACTCAACCGAAGAGGAGAGAGCTTCTTAAAGCAGCTATGGTCAATGGATGCACCTATATGTCTACTGGCGAGACTTATCCGCATTCCGACACAAGAAAATTACTTGACTTGAACGACTTTTTCATCACTTGACAAACATCCAAAGCGTTCACTACCATTGAAAATATAATGGACTTACACTAATTTAAACTACGTTTAAACCATTCACCAGTATATCTAATCCTAAATGGCCAATAAAAGACATCGAAATAGTGCCTTATCTTTCTAACAGACTTACGGATTGGGAGCATTTCAAAGTTATGCTTGACAATATTGATTTTAAAATAAATATAAGACCGCTGTAGAAAATGTCAGAAGGACCTACTCGTTTCCGTCCTTGTATCGTCCATCGCATTTCTTAGACGGCGGTGATTTCAGCCTTTACTTTTGCGAAGACATCAACCAGATGGGCAGTGGCACCTTCCCAATTTAGGGGTCGTACATTCCATATGCATGCCCTTAAATCATAGTCCATATTACGTTTGTCGACATAAAAAGTGGCATCTTTCATCCGAAGCTGTTTTTTTCTCTTAATTGGTAGCGTTTTTACAAGGCGGGTCCCAAATCCAGCGCACAACCTCGCCGGGCGATTTTAGTTACTAGTATTTCGATGTCTCAAGGCACCAGCGTTTATATAAGATCAAGTGAGTTCCCTTTTTGGACGAACTTTTAATCTAATCTAATCGTCAAAAAAAAAAATAATCGAAGTTATTTTTGGTTCTTGTAGTTACAATATTTACATAAACCTTCCAGCCTGCTAGTTGGAGTATGTTTGCGTGACATACATTCTGCCGTTCTAGGCCACTCACATACTGGCTTTTTCACAATACTTATACCGACACCCCTCTTTCGTAAGCCAAATGCTGTTAACGGTATAGAATTTAGTAATAACATGCAAGTGGCAAACCTTAAGTATTCAAGAACATGTGTCTAAATGTCAGCTAACGGTACTCAAGTAAATATAAATATGTATAATAGTATAAATTTTTGTAATTACGGTAATTGCGCAATAAAATGTAAATAATTTAGCAAATTCAAGAAATTAGCTGTGAACATGCACGCTGCAAGTTGGTACCAAATTAAATAATAAAATTAAATTAACAAAATATTTAAGCGCTGGCACGCAAAAATATTGATTAGTCGAAAAAGTCTTTTCGTATTTTGTCAATAGATGTCGTGCAGCAGTATATCTCCAGTGCTGCTAATCACATTGTGTCATGCCATACAGTGTTGGAAAGGTGTTTAGCTTTATTTAAACAGAAAAAAATTAATTTCGGGAAAGTTGGAAAAAAGTTAAAAATGTTTAAAATTGACTGAAAATAATGAAGAAATTCCTTATATTTTGGAATTTTTGTATAAAAAGGGAAGAATGCCACGCAAGCCACTAAATGAAATTTGTGAATGAGACGATGCTCTATCAGTTCATGTCGCACAAACATGGTTCGCTCGCTTCCCTTCTGGAAATTTCGATGTGAAAGATGCACCTCGCTCTGGTCGAACTATCGTTGAAAAAGTAGATGAAATTATGGAAAAGATTGACCAGGATCGTCACATAAGCAATGACATCGTTAAGGAACTTAACATTCATCATTAAACGGTTTTGAACCATTTAAAAAAAATTAGCTACAACAAGTAAGGAAGGGCTAAGTTCGGGTGTCACCGAACATTTTATACTCTCGCATGATAAAGTGATAATCGAGATTTCATTATACGTCATTTACATATTTTTCAAATACCGTATTTTTGTAAAGTTTTATTCCGTTATCATCATTGGTTCCTAATGTATATATTATACAGAAAAGGCATCAGATGGAATTCAAAATAACGTTATATTGGAAGAAGGCGTGGTTGTTAACCGATTTCTCCCATATTTCGTACATGTCATCAGGGTGTTAAAAATATAATATATACCGAATTTCATTGAAATCGGTCTAGTAGTTCCTGAGATATGGTTTTTGGTCCATAAGTAGGCGAGGCCACGCCCATTTTCAATTTTTAAAAAAAGCCTGGGTGCAGCTTTCTTCTGCCATTTCTTTCGTAAAATTTGGTGTTTCTGACGTTTTTTGTTAGTCGGTTAACGGACTTTTAGTGATTTTCAACATAACCTTTGTATGGGAGGTGGGCGTGGTTATTATCCGATTTCTTCCATTTTTGAACTGTATATGGAAATGCCTGAAGAAAACGACTCTATAGAGTTTGGTTGACATAGCTATAGTAGTTTCCGAGATATGTACAAAAAACTTAGTAGGGGGCGGGGCCTCGCCCACTTCTCCAAAAAAATTACGTCCAAATATGCCCCTCCCTAATGCGATGTGTGTGCTTTTGTGCCAAATTTCACTTTAATATCTCTATTTATGGCTAAGTTATGATACTTTATAGGTTTTCGGTTTCCGCCATTTTGTGGGCGTGGCAGTGGGCCGATTTTGCACATCTTCGAACTTAACCTTCTTATGGAGCCAAGGAATACGTGTACCAAGTTTCATCATGATATCTTAATTTTTACTCAAGTTACAGCTTGAACGGACGGACGGACAGACGGACGGACGGACAGACGGACGGACGGACAGACAGACATCCGGATTTCGACTCTACTCGTCACCCTGATCACTTTGGTATATATAACCCTATAGATATATGACTCTTTTAGTTTTAGGACTTACAAACAACCGTTATGTGAACAAAACTATAATACTCTCCTTAGCAACATTGTTGCGAGAGTATAAAAAGAAGCTCCATATTTGGGTATCAAATGAATTATTGTCTGTGATAAATTTAATCGACCGAATAAACATCTGCGATTCTTTGCTGAAACAAAATGAAATCGAACTATTCCTAAAAAATTCTAAATACGGCAATAATGTGCGAAAAAGTTCATGGTCCAGGCGTGGTGAAGCACAACAAATGGTTGCATGCCAGGTTTGACGCATCGAAAGGTTATGCTGAGTGTTTGGTGGTATTGGAAAGGAATCATCCACTGTGAGCTGCTCCAGCCTGCTCGAACGATTGATGCTACATTTTACTGTCTAAAATTGATAAGATTGAAGCAAGCAATCGAAAAAACGGCCAGAACTGATCAACTGAAAGGGCTTTGTCTTCCATCAGGATAACGCGAGACCACACATATCTTTAAAGACTCGGCAAAAACTGGAAGAGCTTGGATTGGAAGTTTTGATGCATCCGCCATATGGCCCTGACCTTGCACCATCGGATCAATGCAGAACTCCCTTAATGGCGTAAAGTTGGCTTCAGGAGAAGCCTATGAAAATTACTTGTCGCAGTTTTTCGCCGAGAAACCAGATAAGTTTTACACTATGAGAATAATGTCTCTAGCGGAAAAATTGCAAAAAGTGGTTGACTAAAATGGTACATATTTGGCTCATTAATGTTCATTACAAATATAAAAAATATGTAAATATTTAATAAATATATAATTTGAATTTTGATTAGAGATACGAAAAGACACAAACAGCCATATATCAATGACAGTGAACAGTGAAGCAATCATTTTCCTAAAGGGTCATCCAGAAAAGTTACTGTTAAGCCTTTAACTATGACAACTTGCATATACAAATTTGTATTCGAGTGAATTGCGCTTAAAGCACAGATACAGCCGATACATTGAGAGCACTTGTTCGATCAATAACAATAACACTTTAAGTGGGAAATTCAATAATTGTTTGTTCAGTTGGAGTTTAATGAGTGTTGGTATATAAATAACAGGTGATGTTGCCTATATTTCGGCGCGTTGATAAAAAGTGATTATTGAAGTTCGAAGAGACTTTGTGATAAATTGAAAAATTTGTAGCACAAAATATAAGTTTTTTTTAGTAACGTAAATAAAGTTATGGTTTTAAATTTTATTCAAATTGCGACTAGTGAAAAATGTAAACGTAAAATGCGTCTTAACTTGGAACAGTTGGCAGGACTAAGAGTACATGTTTATTTGGTTAATTTCTATTATTATCATAATTATTAATAAGAATGAGATATTTTATAGAGGGAGCCTACTCTGTATCTCGATTTGTTAATTTGTTCCATTCGAAACTCGGATCTTTTTTATAATTATGCGAATGTTGACCACCCAGTGACAGAATAAATACTCACATTTTCTTTGTTGATCAAAAGTAACTCAAAAGTTAAAGAATATCATTCTAGAAAAAAGGATTGAGAATGCGAAAATCGAGTTAACAAAACCAAAAAAAAAATTTAGCCCCAGATTTTTTGATATCTTTAAGAGTTTTAAGCCTACTCTGTTGCTCTTCGCCTCCTGTCTCTTCCTTTTTGTTTTCCCTTTTTCTCTTATTACTCTTTCTCTCTTTATCACTCGAAAATAGGATTAAAAATGCGAAAATCGACTTGTTAAATACAAAAACCCGAATTGGAGTAAAGTTTTATAGAATCGAGTTCCAGAAAAGATGATATCTTGATATCCATTTTGTTGATCTCTTCGCTTTCTGTCTCTTCCTTTTTGTTTTCTCTTGATACTCTCTCTCTTTATCTGTCCAACAAACCGTTGATACAATAAAGTTTTAGAAATATTGAGCTATTTTAAGAAAAATTACTTACTGAAACATAAATCGGACCTCTTGCCTTCAAAGTTTTCATTCCAGTCCATTCCAGTCTGTAGTTAACACAGAGAATGTTCGCTTAATCGAAAGATTCGGTTATCGTTACTAATGAATCCTACGAAATTAGTCTTTTTGGGGTTTAAAGTGTCGAGGAAGTACAAATTTTGTTAAAAACTTGATTCTAACATATATCGTATTACAATACAAGTATAATTACAACAAATTTATTTAAAAATCATGCCATCCCACTTGATTAAAACATACACTAAAATTAAGTATACCGAAGCAATGCAAATATTAACGAGCATAACCGAAAACCCAACTAAAAAATACGAACGGAATGTCAGCTTATACAAATGCTTATTCGCCACACCGGCCGTTACAATATTCGCCGAAGCGCCAATCAACGAACCATTTCCGCCAAAAGCAGCACCCATGACCAGCGCCCATACGAGTGGACCCAGCGGCAAGGCCAAGGGTTTAATCTGTGCTATGGACACGACAATGCGCACCATCATCTGCGTAACCGGATTATTGTTGAGAAAACACGAAGCAAACGCGGTAACCCATAAGATGAGCAACAGCGCCACCAATAGTTGAAAATCGTGCGGCGTACTCTCGATAGTTTTGATAATATTCTTGCCGATTAGGTCTTCGAAGCCCAAACGCGAAAGCACTTCGATCAAAACGAAAAACGACGACAGAAACATCAATGTCGACCACTCGATGCGACACAAAAGACCCTCGTAATCATTGATGTCGGCCAAGATGAGCAGCAGTATGGCGCCGAGCAGCGCCGTCCAAGAGAAACCGATAACATTGAAGAACTCAAATGAACGCAACATGAATATCGACACGATGAATATCAAGACGATGGCGCATTTAATCAACAAGTTCTTATCGATAACACCATAATGCTTCTTCAACTCGGCCAGTGTGTGCTCGTAATGATGTGGGTCCGGCTTGGGGTTTTTATAGTTGCCCTTACCAGCCGCACGCATCTTGTCAACTGCGCGATTGATAACACCACGCAACTTACGATCGTCAGCCAAAAAACTACCGATCGCTGATGAGGCGCGTTCCCAACGTTTTATGCCACGATTGACTAACTCCTGCTGTATGGTCTGCGATTCATGGTAATCGAGTAATTTGGAATGTTCCGTATAGAAACGCAATTGGAAATATGTCTGCAGCAACACCAGAAACGTGCACGGTGCCATATTCAGCACGAATATGCCGAAAGTGATGCCGTGATCTTGCAAAAAGTCATTGGTGGTGACAATAATATTCGGCGGACTGCCGAGTGGCGTAAAAGCGGCGCCCACATTCGCACATATCATCAAATAGATGAGCACCGAAACCGGATTCATGCCGGAGACTTCACACAGCTTAATCGTAATCGGCGAAGAGAGCAACATCGTTGTGCTGTTATTGAGAAAGGCCGACACCAAACTAATGAAGAAGCATAAATTCATTATCAAACGATAAACGCTGCCCTTCGATATTTGATAAGCGTAAACGGCGATAAAATCGAACATGCCCGCATCGGAGATGATCGCTACAATGACCATCATGCTGAAGAGCAATGTCAACATTGGCATATCGATCCATTCGAGTATGGTATCGAAGCTCGGCTTCGGATTCAATATGGAGAGTATGGCCAAAGCGAATGTTGAGCATATTAACGATGACAGTGTTGGATTGGTTATTTCAAAAATGAAGAGCCCGTAAAGTAGTACGAGTACGAGTAGCGCAAAAAGTAGACCCTGCTCTGTGGGCACCGGCAGCGAGTCGTAGTTATACTTGATCGTTACGGTTTCATTGATATCGGTGTGCGCATTTAAAAACATGCGCGTGTAATTATCTTTGGACACATTTTTCCATAAACTTAGCAAAGCCAGACGTTCGCTGGGGTTGATCAAGTCGATGTCCATGCTTGTATCCAAGTATTCGCGCCACAAATCGGCTATGTTGACCGTTATAATCTCGGTCATATTCTCATCGTAAAATGTACGCACCGCTTGTATGAAGACGAAATTCGCTTCGCTTTCCCTACCCGCATATATCAGCTTACCATCTTCGAGAAAGGGTCCCTTGATGGACATTGATATTGCTGTGTCCGTTACAGTAGGCACATTAATTACTACCCGTTCACCCGGATGTAGTGAGACTAATGTCGGATTACGCGGTAAATCTCTGTAGATAATAAATTGCACGGTGAACATCAACCAAACTAAAGTGAGTCCAATTGGTTTTAACCATGCACGCTTCACTTGTATTATATCTTCAATATGCAATTCTGGGTGCTCCTGTTCTTGTTCGGGTTTCTTCATCATCCCTTCGAATTGTCGTAATACCGCCTTTTGTGCTGATGTCAAATGTATGTCCTCTTCAATTATCTTATCTACATTACTTGTGGTTGCCAGCAGACTCACAGTTCTCTTCGACTTTATACTATCTGTGCGTCGTACCGGTGGCGCTTCTATATCGTCCGGCTGCAGCTGCTTTTCTGCGGCAAACGGTAGTATTCGAGAGATAGTTCTCTCGGAAGGCGCTGGCGTCGGCAGCCTTGACCTTTCCCCCTCTACTTCAATTATTTCGTGATCAAGCGGCGCTGGGTTGACAAAACTTGCTGGTTCTGTAGGTTCTATGGTAATCGACGCGTCTGATTCTACTGGAGTCACTTTCATGGTTTGTGGTCTAACAATTTCTTCAAATACTATTGGTATCTCTGCTGGTTGGGGTTGTTTGTTTTCTGGGTTTAGATTTTCTTCCGGATTTTGATTGTTTTCTGGGTTTGGATTTTCCTCCGGGTTTTGATTGTTTTCTGGGTTTTGATTGTTTTCCGGGTTTTGATTGTTATCTGGATTCTGATTATTGCCCTCAGCCATACTGGCAATTTCGTCGGTTGCTTCTTCTCTCACCTCTGGTTTGGGTTGATTTCCATCTGAATTCTGATTGTTATCGTCAGCCATGCTAGTTTTTTGCTGATATGTTTGCTGCCAGCTCACAAATTATTTACAGAAATATTTTCCTCAAATTATAAAAAGCTATTTTTTTACAATTGTAACTGAAGACAGATATATCTAAAGTACATAAGATGCTCAAAATATTCTTAAAATTTCTAGTTAAATGTGTCGGCTTTGCTGGTCTGAAAAGGCTCATTTGCAATTTGTTCATAGAAAGGAAGTCATTCATCTGATCTCAGACTGGAGGGTCCTTGATGATCACTCCTTTTCTGACCAAGGGGGTAATAAACCATCGGTTCTGTCAGCAAAACCATGCGAGCCATAAGCTATGGGTTGGAAAGGGTAGTCCTTTATGTACTTCCGGCGGATGCCAAAGCTGATGACGTCCATGCAGATGCGTTGGGTAAGGCAGACGTGGATGGTGATAGTCAAACGACTATGGATAACGACCCGAGTCTCTCGGAAGTAGCGAGTTGTGGTGCGGTTTGTCAATCGGCGACTCCGTTTTCAGCCTTGAACAACTGTTGGAGGAGGTTCGGGTCGAGCACGAACTAGCGCTTCTGGAGGAGAGTCTGAAGGATGAAATTCCTCCAGATTAACCTCCAACACCCGAAGGCGGCCTGCGCCAATTTACTGCTTCGTCTAGAGAAAGATGGGTCCGATGTCGTCCAGATTCAGGAACGTGGCTGACTAGTAACAGCATCTTTGGATTCAGAACGAAGAGCCATAAGCTGCTGGCGACCAACGATTCAGGTGGAAACAGAGCCTCTATGATGGTCCCAAATAATTTAACGGTATTTTTTTATTAATTTCAGCAACGCTGACGTAGTGACGGAAAATTTGGTGACGCCGGAGATGTCTGGCCTAATGTCTGCGTACATGTCGCATGAAGATGAGTTGGAACCACTTCCTTTACTGTTAAGGAAAACCTTGGCTGAAGCATCACGAAGATGAACCGGCGTCATCATCGGTTCCGACGCCAACTCGCGACATTCAATCTGAGGTAGCTCGGACACTTATAATAGAAATGAGTAGCTCTTTGATTTCATCCAGCATTTTAGAGATATTTCTAACATCTAAATCACAGTTCTACAGCGAAATGCAACGCAGCTACTTAGGTCTTTCACCTTAGAAAGTACCGGAAAAGTAAAAGTAAAAATTTCACAAACTAAAAACCTTATTGGGCAGGCAACCGTGTGATCGGAGGGCCAAAAAAGAGAGTATCGAACATCCTCTCTTTCAACGATGAACTGAAAGTCAGCAACTGCTTATGAAACCATGGACCCATGTTTAGAGTTTTCTTCGAGCAAAGACTTGGAAACTTTATTGGAGAGTTTCACCGAAGAAGTTGAGCAATTTTGGACCAATAATATTTTATTTAGACGCACAAATTAATTAACAATAACTACGCGAAAACATTCACTCATACTTCGGCGGATCGTGCCACTCGAAAATCACATGACAGAGAATTAAATACAACGAAGTAACAACAATATTTGTCAACATAATGGGAAAGCCCAAAATGAAGAACGAACAAAAAGAAAATCGGTAACCATGTTGATTCGCAATGCCAGCGCTCACCACATTCGCCGAGGCCGCAACGAGTGTACCGTTACCGCCAAAACAAGCGCCCATCGCGAGCGCCCAAACTAAGGGATGCAACGGCAACTGCAGCTCACGATCCTGCGCCATCGAAATCACAATTGGCAACATCATTGCAGTCACCGGTATATTATCGAGAAAGGCCGAAGCAACAGCCGAAACCCATAGTACTAGCATTATTGCGAGACACAAACGATATTTCTTATCGACCAACATTATCCAGTCCTGCACCTCCTCGCCAATTATGCCAATCATACCGATCTTTGCCAATACCTCCATGAGTATGAAGAGCGAACCGAAAAATATCAAAGTCGACCATTCAATGCGTAGTAGCAGTGCTTCAAAATCCGTTATGTCCACCAGTGAGAAGGCCAACAGCACGCCGGTGAGAGCAGCCCAACCCAGCGGCAGCTGATGTAAATTATGAAAACTGTGCGATAGAAATAGAGTGAGTACGAATAGAAAGCAAATGGATAGCTTAATGAGCAACGGTTTGTCCTTAATGCCATACATGGACTTCAGATTGGCCAAGACCCGTGGATATTCCGGTGTATATTTCAATTGATGTTCCAGTTGCATTAAAGCTCTTTCCGATTTACGCTTAACACTTGCCGTGTTGAACCCTTTACCGGCGGCAGAAGCCATCTTCGTTAAACGTTCCGAACGACGTGCCAAACGCTGCATACTGTCATTCAGAGCTCCATGTATATGCAACTTACTCTCATCCCGATATATGTAGCGTAGGAGAAAGTAAGTTTGCAGTGTCACCAATGTGACACATGGTACACAGTGCAACATGAAATTGCCGAATGTGACGCCATTGTCGTGTATATAATCGTTCGTGGTTATAATAATGTTCGGTGGATCACCGATGGGCGTACAAGCAGCGCCAATATTCGAATAGATTACCATCAGGGTCAACATCAGAACGGGATCGAGCGTTAAAGCCTCACACAAACGTATAATGATCGGCGCGACGAGCAGCATCATCGTAACATTATCCAGAAATGCCGAAACCACTGCGGTAAATAAACAGAGGCTTGTCAAAAGCGGCCATACGAAACCTTTCGATATTTCGTATGCGTAAACGGCGAAGAAATCAAAAATACCCGAATCGGCGAGCATGGCGATCAGTAGCATCATGCTGAAGAGCAACAACATCGTCTCGATGTCGACCCACGACATAATCATGTCCAAATTCACATTATCACCGAGGCTAATCAGCAGTGCGACAGCGAGTGTGGCACACAATATCGACGCTATGGTGCGGTCAATGATTTCCGTCACGATCATGGCGTACATAAGTATCAAAATCAATGCACCCGCCCAGATACCCCGTTCACGATTCGCTGTATACGCGTCGACTCTCAATTTGATGGTCACTTGTTTGGTTGTTGTCATGACGAGCCACAAATTCGGGTTTTCCTGCTTACTCTTTGATTTCGCGCTTCGGAAGACATGCGCTTTCTCTATTTTCGTCGCTTGCTCGAGATCAGCTGTTTGCAAGTATATCAGCCAATCTACGCTAGTTTTCTCTTTACCCTCCGCATCACTCACTACATTCATGGTGACCACATCGGGCATTACACCATTTTTTATTTCTGCTCTATCCGTTTCCTGGAAGGGTCCCCAAATAACGACGCCAACGCGTTCGGCCACTTGTTGTTGTGGTATCATATATGTACGCGTTTGATTCGGTTCGAGCGTAAAGAGTCGCGATTCGTCGATTGGTGGTTTTGTTATAATCATAATTACGACAATGACGAGCCAGAGTAGTATGAGGGCAAGTATCTTGATGCTGTTTAACAGCGCTCTCCATGAGAAGTCGACGTCATTCTCTGAGGCAATGAAGTTGAGCAATTGTTGTCCAAAAGTGGGCCTGTCGACCGGTTCTCTCTGTAGGCCAGCCTCTAAACGGCTGTTTTGTGTATCATGCGAATTTTCGCTTTTGTTGTTACATTTAACGGAGTTCGAATTGAAATTGTTGTTGTGGCGGTTGTGGTTACGCGCTATGCGTATCGTTGTTGTGGGAAGTTCTTGTGTCATTTTCCGTAGAATATGCTCGCAATTTATTTAGAAGACCAAAGAGTTTCCAAAATCTCGCGCGCTGTTTAAATTGTTGTTGTAAATGTTTTTGGAAATATTGAAAATTGTTTTTGAAAAATATTTTTGAAAATATTGAAAATTGGTTATCAAATGTATTTCTGAAAATATTGAAAATTGTTTTTGAAAAATATGCCGACTGATTACTTGAAATACGAAGCTTACTGTTTGTGCTTACGTTGTCATTCTTTTTACTTATTGGTTGACACATAGTGTGAGAGCAAAACTAAAAGTGCTGTTAGGCGTTAGAATTTCTATACTTAGGAATATTAAAAAATTATTCAAGTTTCTCGAAAGAAATTTGGATTCCAGGTACTGTTCTCTACGTCTACCTCTACCACTACCTCTACATTTATCTCTATCTCTATCTCTACCTCTACCTCCAGCTCTCCCTCTAGTTCCCCAGCTCTACCTCTACCTCTCCAGCTCTACTTCTACCTCTACTAGCTATCTGTCTATCTCTATATCTGTCTATGTCTTCGTCTTCGTCTACGTCTCTATCTTTATCTTTATCTTTATGTTTATGTTTATCTTCATCTTTATCTTTATTTTTATCTTCATCTTCCCACACGTAAGTCATCATTTAACTCTCGGATTAAATCTTCGACCAACTGACATTGGATTAATGCGTGTCATTCAGGCAAAGCATTTAAGGGCGTTTCGGGTGACGGAGTGTGTTCGTTTCTACTCGTAATTGGAATAAACGCGGATTATGGATAACGATGCTAAGCACGTCGCGCAATTAAGTGTGAAATGTTAATGAGGTCAATAAGTCAGTGAGGTTTGCTATGATGTATGTGGATAATTTATGTGGGGTTATACATACATACCTACATACATATGTATGATTGAATATATACAAATATGCAATTATTACGTTGACGAACCAGAGACATGAGTGGAAATGAAATACGTTTTTAATTCTCATATGAGTGCGAGTTGCATAAGCAATCGCGACAATTCTGGCATAGTAACTGTGCATTCAAGCAAAGGCAGTGCGCTGAAAGAGCTCACTAATGAGAGAGTTCTCTTGGTGCTTTGTATATATCGTCATATAAAATGCAAAACAACGTATCTTAAAAAAAAAATTTTTATTGCTTATGATTTATTTCATCATATTACATATATGTAGCGTTAAATTTTTAGCTTCCGCTGTCAAATATAACCAATTCATAACCAGTTTATAACCAAAACTACAATTATATACAATTTTTCCTTCCCCTGTAAACTTATGAAAATTGATGTTACGTTATTTTGCATTTTAGGTGACGATATATACTATATTACATTTTTTAAAAATTGTACATCCTTTTTCAAAGTATCAATATTTTTGTTGCTATCTGGTTATTTAAACAAAAATACCACACAGAGTCCTTCTTAGAACAATAATCTAGCATTATGTTTTTGAAATACATACAGTAACATTTAATCGTCAAAGCTGAAACGTACAATTAAGCAATGGGCTTAGCCTTCGAACCATCCAGCTTAAAATATTGAGCAAGACCTTACTTTTTCAAAGTAGCAGGCCTGAACTCATCTTAATCAGCACTTATTGGATGTTAGTTTTTCTTAAGACTTTCAAGTTCAAGTGTTTCTGAATAAAAATTGTTTATCACCCATGATCTGATCTGATCTGTTCTATCAGATCTGATCTCAGCAAGACTGAAGCTCGTTTTACTTTCTCAGGATCGCAAATATGGTATTCGTTCAATAGCTTTTTGCGAAAGTGTCGCAGAAACTCTGAACTATCAGCAAGTAATTTAACATAAAATGAATGTTGTAGTTTAATGCTAAGTTTAAATTGTCAAATATCGCCTTAACAGAAATGGTTTCTAAAAATTCGACACCCTTTGAATTCTCTTGTTTGAAATCGAAGTTTGAATTATTAGGAGTCCTTTCCTCAAATCGACATCTACTTTTTTAGATGTAATAATCATATAGTTAACTCGAGTTTATGAGCCATTTCGGTTTTAAGTGTTATACATTATTCCTAAACTTTGAGTTCTTCATAAGAAAAATATTCTTGTACTTGCTCTAAAAACAACTTTTTGAGAGCTTCTTATTGTAAAATCGAGTTTATATACCATTTTGCACTTTAGCATTAAATCCTTCTCTGAAACTCGCAATTTATCAAGTAAACAATTTTCTGAAAGTGTCCCTAAAACCATTTTTTTGCATTCATTGTGATAAAACTTTGGTTTCTAAAAAAATTAGCATTAAAATGAAAAAAAAATTTTCACTTTTTAAAATTAAGTCACTCCATCGACTTGCTTGACAATTCACCAATCACATGTTACCTGATCACCTGTTACGATCCAAGTAGAGGAAATTTTTACAAAATCCCTTTTTCGACAGTTCAGGCGTTAGTCTTGTCAAGTTGTCATGTTATTTTTTTCAGAATTTTTCATGGAAAGACTTAAACCTGAGCAACGTTTACAAATCGTTCAACTTTACTACGAAAATTCACGTTCTGTAAAGAATATGTTTAGTGCGCTTCATTCATCTTATGGTCAACATAATCGGTCTACTGAGCGTATTATTCGCAACACCATCATTCTTCTTGAGATCCGCAATTCAATATTGGATAATATTCGACTGAATAGACCACGTTCAGCACCCAGTGAAGAAAATGTAACGATCGTAGCTGAGAGTGTGCAGGAAGACCCTGAAGAGCCGCTTCAGTGCCGTTCGAAGCAACTCGGACTGACGTATTTAACTACTTGACGCATGTTACGTCGAGATCTTAAATTGAAAGCATACGAAATACAGTTTGTGCAAGAACTGAAGACGCAGAAATTTCCCAAGCGACATCGCTTTGCTTAATGGGCTCTTGAAAAGTTCTAAGAAGATCCAACGTTTTCGAGCCAAATTTTCCTCAGCGATGAGACTCATTTCTGGCTCAATGGATATGTAAACAAGCAAAATTGCCGCATTTGGATCGAGAAGCAAACTGAAGAGTTACAAGAACTGCCATTACATCGAGAAAAAACAACGGTTTGGTGTGTTTTGTGGTCCGGAGAAATCACCGCTCCATATTTTTTCAAAAATGATGTTGATGAAAACGTAACCGTCATGATGCGCCATGATAAGTGACAATTCGATACCTGAAATTGGAGCTCGTGTTCTCGGCGACATTTGGTTTGAAAAAGCCAGTGCCACTTCTCGCACATCCCATCAATCAATGAATTTATTGAGAGAACACTTCGGTGAGCGGATAGTTTTACGTTTTGACCGGGCAATTGGCCACTAAGATCGTTCGAAATCACACCGTTAAACTTTTTCCTGTGGGGTAATGTTAAGTTTGAAGTAAAGGACAATCTCGCTTTGATTCATGCCTTGGAGCAACATATCACGCTTGTTCGTTAGTTACCAGTCGAAATACTCGAACAAGTCATCGAAAATTGGACTCAACGGATGGACCATCTGAGCCGTAGCTACGTCCAACATTAAAAAGAGATAATCTGCAAACATTAATGCCAAGGAATATTATTTCGAATGATAATAAAAACTCTCCATTAAATTTGAAGTTTCTGTGCTTTTTTTTTTAAGTAGAGAATCTTGAAATGGATTAACGTTACATAAAACTACTTTAATTGGGTTAGTGGCTCCGTGAATGTCAGATTCTTGTACTTATCTCAACTTGTATCAATTCTACCGTGTCTTTTCCTTTCTTTGTTGAACACAGTTGTTGATTTACAGGCTTAAGCCATTTAAATTTAATCGAGTTGCCCTGTTTATTACCATAAAATAAGACAATTCCTATAAGATATAACAGGTAACTCACCACTGTAATATTTTACCAGAAACTGTGAAAATATGGAAAAATTGAGTTGAATTGCGAGCAAAAACAATAAGAAATGGCATAAACTTGCCAACTGGGCCAGCCAAATGCAAAATGCGGTAAACACGCTGGTAGGCGTTCGGAAACAATGTCAAGGACATTGTCAGGATACCGTGAGTGCAATGCAATGTCAACAAATACGAATGCGAAAACAACAAAAACAAAAGCCGTAAAAAACAAGCCAACTACCAGCAGCAACAGGAATTAAAGCAGAAATAAAGGAGAGTGAGTAAACCAACAGAGAAAAGCAAAAACAACAACAGGCATGAAATAAAAAGTAAAGAACATAAACGGAACTGCACGCCATGACAATGAAAGCGAGGAAAAACATAAACAAAAGTTGCAATGAGTAAAGTGGCAACACCTGGCGGAATTGTACTCGTACAGAACTCTTTGTACAGGCGTGTGTGTGTGTGCTGTGTAGCCTTGCGCTCGTGTACAACTTACAAAATGATACGACGTGTATTGTAATGAAACTGTAAACATGGAATTACAGCGTTGCATGACAAGGAAAAAGGAATGCGAACACAAAAATTACTTGAAATGGATACGCAATTCTGTTGCCAGGCTAAAAACTGTGGCAAATAAAAGTTGAGCACTTTAGTAGCGAGTGGCTGTGTGGAGTGTCTTATACTGTTTGGTCTTTATATACATAAGTAAGTTTGAGAGTAATGGTAATTATCCGCAAAGTGAATGTAAATGAAATTTCTTATTCAGGTGTACTTCAAAGTACATGGGGTAATTTAAACTTTTTTTGATAAATAAATTAAAAGGTAGACAGGGACGTAGGGATAAGCATATTCATGGAGCTGTCCAAACTAGATAAGCGAGTCGGAGGTGGTGTCTTTTTAGCAAGACTATAAACCAAAATTCCCGACTACCATACCACTGCAGTGTCTGCCAAGCGGAGATCTTCTTCGTAGTCCAGTCATTATAGTAAGTACACTTTGGAATTCGATATACCCATTTATATGTCTGTAAATACTTGTATATTGACAGCCTAAAGTTGTCTCAAAACCTACATATGGTAGGTATAGGGTGTCAATATACAAGTATTTACAGACATATAAATGATATATCGAATTCCGAGATTCTTACCTAAATGACTGGACTATCGGTAAAGGACCAAAAATTTTTCGCAAAACCTTTCTCTCAAACACTGCTAAGGCCAACTCATCAGATGATGCCGCTATTGATGTCCACCGGATCATATAGCAGGACGGAAATGATGGGGGACTTGTAGAGTTTACAAGTTGACAAGAGCGATTCTGCTTTGGATTGCAAGGATGAAGGCGGAGATCACAGCTACAAAAGAAAACCTTTTACAAAAGAAGACTTACATATATTTATACAAGTACATATATACAGATTGCCCGGCGGCTTTGAAATCACTATAGCATCTTTTAGATTTCATCAAAGTTACTAAAATAATGCTTTGATCCGTTAATGGATCTACTTCACGGTATACCTGTAGTGGGTTCCAGGACATAGTTTTACTACTTGTAACTATGAATTGGCAGTTGTAGGACTTTCTCAATTCCTACTCTTGTGTTCTCGCCGCGCATCCTGGAAGCGTAAGTATACCTTGTGTAAGGCACAGTAGTCAACTCGTTGAAAAGCCTGTGGTCGCGGCTAAAACAGAGGCAGCTTCAGCGGAGCCACTCCGACATATTCGGTGTGCTGAAGTCTAATTGCAGCGGCTGCTCACCAGCGGTGCGGCTGCGAGCGAGTGTCGGTCTTGAAAGAAGCGGCTAGCCACATAAATGTGTATAAAGCTGTATACTACTCATCTAGCGAGGTTGTTCGCTCAGTTTGGGACCCGCGATGTGGAAACCACATTAACATGTTCAGCGAATCAAGAGACAGCGGCTGCGCTGGCTAGATTATATTGCCCGGATAGAATGGAACACTTCATCTTTGAAGGTTTTGGATTCGGTGTCTTCACGTATATTTGAGTCTCGGTGGAGTCAATTCCTGACTTGCTCAACACGCAGACAAACGAGGCATGAGTTGGGAAATAAGCCGCACATGCTGATCTTTAAAATTCAAAAGGAATGTCATAAGAACACTAGTTGATGTGCTAACAGGTAACTGTATAAGTGGTATACATGCCGGCACATTGGTGGACATTTAAATTAATTATTGCAGGAGAGGTAAAAGGAGAAGAGACTATAAAACATCTACTATACGAATGTAAAGCTCTGAATAGGACAATAGTCGCAATTAACTGCCGCGGGTTTCTTGACGATATATCGAATGTGACAGAGATACAACTTGTTATTCTGATGAACTTCATCAGAAGCACGGAGTGGTTCAGAGAGCAGATAATATAGTTAGCAGCTTTTAGTACTGTGGTCTTACATAGGGCCACTTAAAGGTTTAGGTTCATCGCCAGTCAGCCATTTTACCTCACAACCTACCTGCCTAACAAGGGGAAATATCTTTTAAGAAAATATCTTGATTTTGGTAGGTAATTTTACATGACAGTCATATGCTATAGTGTTTCGATCTGAACAATATTTTAGAAGATTCCAGCTTTGTTCTGAATAATAAGATATACCAAATTTCGTGGGCATATCTTTTCGAATACAAAAGTTTTCCATACAAGGACTGCATTTGGATCGATCAGTTTATATCGCAACTATATGTTATAGTGAACCGATCTGAACATAACTTGCGGGTATTATAGCGCTACTTTGGACAATAAATTATTCCAAATTGAGTTAAGATAACTTGTCGGATAGAGAAATTTTCCTAACAAGGACTTGAATTTGATCGGTTAGTTCGTATGTCAGCTATATGTCGCATTGGTTCAATGTCGGCGATTCTGGCAAATGATCAACTTTTTGGGGAAAAAAGACAAACGCAAATTTTCAGATCAATATCTTCAAAACTGGAAGACTGGTTAGCGCATATGGCGACGAGGCATGGCTTGATGGCCAAGCTGGACACGCTGTCCGTTAATGTATACATACATATGTGATTCGAGTTTAAGGTATAAAAATTATAACCAGAAAACCAGTAAAAATCATTGTGTTGAAAACCAAGAGATAAAAAAGTCTAAGGTCCAAATATCATAACGTAAAATAAGCATTTGTAAAGATTTTATCTCAGGTGCCTTCAAAAAATTTTGGAGAGTATATAAATCTGCAGGCTGAGCTAATGAAAAATTAGTAAAAGAAACGTTTGAACAGTTCAATGCTTCCAGGACTACCAACAAATGCTGCTAACATGTCATTTTAATGGCTTGGAAACCAAAAGTGGTGAATAATGACGAAAGTTGAGGAAAAGATAATCAAGGTCCAAAGAGTTTCAGCAATGCTGGTATAAGAAATCAGGATGCTTTCAAAATACTTTATGGTCGTGTTTATCAAAAAGTCAAAAAGTTAGGTCGTTGATAAATAGACGCGGATTGTACTGCGACTTTAGGTCTATTGTGCCCTCAGGTTGCCACATAATGGCAAAACTTAAATGCCGGTGTATGCATAACATTGTTAGGTTTGAGTCTTGGTAAATATTTTTTATATGTTTTTATGCCTGAATGTAGGCAACGTTCTGGTTTGGATACTTGTTCTGAAATAGTTTTGAAAACCTGCGATATTCAGCTTTCAATCTATGCCTTTGAAATTGGTGAGCTGTAATATTTTATAAATTATTCTACAGAAATTTTATATTTATTTATATTGCAATATATTTAATTAACAAAAAAAAAATTAAAAAAATTATTGCGTACAAATCATTAACATGCCCTATTTCAGTTTTTAAAATATCATGTAGAAACATTCGGGCAATAACAATTAAAAAAATTTTGTTAGGTGTGCGTCTTTGCTAAACTAGCAAACATTTTTGCCCAAATGTAGGCAATACTTTTCTGTTTCTTCGCAAATATTTATACACGATTGCACTCATTGCAACTTCTTCAAAAACTGCATATTTTTAAGTAAATCTGAATTCAAGTGCATTGAATAAATCAAGATTTTGGTCAGCAATTTTCGCTTGCTCTCATTCTATTTCTCTCCTGCTGTCTTCATTACCAAAGTACAATGCCCGATTTGTTTCGCAGCACAATTGCAATTTGTATGCTGCCATGCACCCGGTACTTTAATTCGACGAGATCTTCAAAATGCAAGATTGCAGTTTGCCACAAAAAATAAAAATAACAACAAAATCTGAAATTTATTCGTACACAATTTGCGCGTAATCAGCTTTTCATCTATTCCACACACACACAAACGCATTCATGTCTATTTATTTGGGTGCATGTAGCTCACATCCTTCACCTTTTCAATCTAATCTTTTGATTTGCCCTCAAGCCTCAGCTGGCGAATTGCTTTCAATTCTTGGCGAAGTTTGCAATGCAATTGCGTTCTTTGTTTGTTGTTTTTGCTTTATTTTACTTATGTTTTGTGCTGTTGCCAATTTGCTCGGTCCGTTTGGTCACTGAACACTGAACAATGGAGAATTTTATAGCATATTGCAATGCTTTTTGTACTCCAGCAATCAACAATCAAACACAATATTGATAAGCGGATTTTATTGTACGTAGACTGCAGTTTGATATATGTATATATTATATATATGTATATTTACAAATTTCTCGAGTAAGAGCATAATTTTGTTGCTATTTTACTACTTTTTTATGCATTTGGTTATTTTTGTGATTAATGCTGGCATATTTGAAAAATGCTCTGAATGAAATTTATGGGGTTACCAGCTCTTTGGTTATGTCTAGCAAATAAACAATGTTCAATTTGTAAAAAAAAAAATATAGTTTCTCGTTAACTAGAGATTAATATTATAATAATTTTGTAGACGTTCAATATTTTCGTAATTTTTTGCAGTGAACATTGCGTCTGTTCACTCACTGCTCATTGCCTTCATTATATACCAAACAGGATCTTTTGTAGATCTATATATACACGATATATATATACTTATATAGTAACACAGTTCTTGAGAAGTCGATCTTAAATTTTGCAGACTTCCTTTTAACGTCAAGAAGCTGCTCATTTGTAGCAACTGCCGATATCGGATCATTATAGTATATAACTGCCACATAAGCTGATCGATCAAATCAAAGTCCCGGTACGAAAAATCTATGAAAATTGACATCGTAGCATATTCTTAACTGGCGTAGACACCGCTTACGCGATTATAGCGGAGTGTAGTCGTAGAATCTTAGGAGGATCTTATTGCTATGCCGTCTCTTTGCTTAAGTTGCGAGTAGCTTTGAAAATTGACAACATAGCAATGGGAGATCTGAATCAACTGCCAATATCGGATCATTATAGCATATAACTGCCACGCAAGCTGATCGATCAAATCCAAGTCCTGGTATGAAAAAATTTCTATTTGACAACATATCTTTCTATTTGACAGGATATCTTCACGAAATTTGTCATATATGTTTATTTCAAACAACGCTACAATCTATCATACAAACTTAGCGCTTATGTGAAAAAAATATCTACACTAAATTTGACATAGATTATTCTACAAGACGGCGCTACAGTTACCGAAAACTTGTTCAGATTGAACCACTATAGCATATAGCTGCCATACAATCTGTTCGATCAAAATGAAATTAAGAACCTATTATGCTAAGGAACTGTGAAGGGTATTACAGCTTTGTTGTCGCCAAAGTTAACTCTCTCTCTTGTTTTCTCTGCAAATTATTTGCTATGCTGATCTTAAGTAAAGTTAGGTTAGGTTGGACTACTATAGACACTTGTCCGTTGTGATGCCTCGACCATCTAGGTGTGAATCCAAAATACCGTCAGGTATTGACAAAACCTCTAGAGCCTACCAAAAATTTATTGAGACGGCTAATAGCTATGCCAGACAACTCGCCGAGGCAACCGAAATGCTTCAGCTTTAGTCTGGCGAAATCCAGAGAGTGGAAGAGAAAGTGTCTGGATGTTTCCACCTCATCTACCTCATTCCACCTTTGACCTTTGACTCCAGTTTCGTTGCTTGTTTTTTTGCTTTGAACTAGAAAAACGAAATCTACGAAAATTGGCAACGTAGCAATGGACAATCTCATTGCTATGTTAACTCTTTATGGGTGGCTTTGAAAATTGACAACATAGCAGTGGGAGATCGAATTGCTTTGATCTGATTGCTATAGCGTTCATTTTCGTAAGATGCGAGTCGCTATTAATTTTGAGGTCGTATCATAATTTAATGCACAAAAAAAGTGTACTTAAATTTAGGGATAATTTTCAATAATCTTGCAATTCTAAAAATCTGACTTACTTTTCATAAGCATTAGCTTTTTTCGTAATATCATTTTATTTATAAATTTTTGATTCTTTAATAAAAAAAAATATACAACTTTTAAATTTCTGATTCTTTAATGAAAGTAAATGTACAATTCTTTAATATCCAGCAACATTAAACGAATTGCTACACAAATTAAGTGGCTTCTTGGCGTTCGGTGCGCCACAAGCGGTGGCCACAGGAGCACTCAACCACAAAACGTTGTCTCAGATTTGTTTTCGCAATGCAACTCAACCCTACTTAAGCAAACAACTGCACAACTACGCGCACCAGTTCAAATGGGGTCACCCCTCGATGCCTGTTGGCTTTCCGACCAATCTGACTGGCTCCAGCCGTTTGCTATTTTCTTGTCCGACTCGCTACCTGCTGGCAACTGCTCGCTGCAGCAAGCACACATCAGTATTATTGTTTTTATTGCTTGCACATCGCTCCCGTTTCTTTTTGCTTTGCTGCTCTTTATGCATGCAACATCGTTCTGGGCATTCAACCTCAATATGCGAACGTGCGCTCGAGTGCTGACGTGCAACGCTGTGGCATTGCATAGTGTAGGGTTTGTCTTGTTGTGCCCTTTGGTTGTTCGTTTGCTTGTTGATACGGTTGTTGGTTTGGTTGTCTATAGGCCACCAACTATGCGCGCTGTTGTTACTGTCACTCCGCGGCGCTGCTGGCGCTTGTCACATTCCCTAAGCAATTTAATCTGCATGCGTTTAAGCGATTAGTATTGCTGCTTTGCAGTTAAAGTCTTAATGAGTGTGAATTGAGTTGGTTTGAATAAATTTGTATGCAAAGTGCATAGTTTTAAGCTTGAGACAATGATGATTAGTACAGAACTGTTGCCCTGTAAATGCCCTTGATTAAAAGAAGTTACTGGAAAATTTAAACTGCAAAAGATACATAGAGGTACTTCATTGCAAGGAGAACTATTTACTAAGAAAGTCAGAGTGTCTTTAGTAAACAAGTTTCTGCCTCTGACTCCGTAAAGATAGCTGTAGGCCCAAAACTTAAAAGGATATTACGATTTTTTTTATTTTTGTATCTTAAAGAAGACATCGTTTGGATCTGCGATCGGCATTTCGATCTTTCTGTGTGCTCATATTTGGCTATCTCATATGTAAATGATGCATGAAAGACTACCATTCATTATTAATATTTGTCGGTGACAGCTGCTGCAGCTGAAAACAACTGCTGGCAGGCAATCAGCTGGTCTTTAAGAAGAGAAATGATTCTCATGGAATAACCAATAGTAATCCGTGTAACCGATATTGCATTCCGTGAAAGACCCTTCGCGTTTCAAACTCTTTATAGTATGGCTTTTTCATGAAAATTAAATACATAGATATTAGATCTCTAATTGCTTTCTTCCCAATTTTCAAAGCTACCCGCAACTTGGGTAAAGGGACAACATAGTAATAAATTCTCTACTGCTACGTTGCCAATTTTCATAGATTTCTGGTTCTAATGACAAAGCAAAAAGCAAATAGTGAAACTGAAATCTTCTTAGATAGTTATTTCTTCATAATGAAAGAATAAACTCTTGAAATTCTAAGTATTCGCTATTACGTAAGGCCTTAAGTTTTATAATTGAATCTATCTAAAAGAGATTCGAGAACCATGAAGAACTTTACATTAAATAAAGAATTATCAAACCAATTGGACCCGGACTCACAAGTATACGAATCATTATTTTTGCCTTCAAGATGGCCTCTTATTGAGTACAAGCTTACCAACTTTTAATTCAAAGCTTCAGTGCCTTCGTTGTTACATTTTTTTTCCGTGGTAGAACAAATTTTTGCTGCCAAACACTTATGAAGTTAATCTTAACACGAATCTAATAAAGGTTGTATCAAACTAGGAAACAATTGAAACGAGGAGATTTAAAATGATCATCCTTATTGATTGAAACAAAAAGCAATGAGCGCTTTGATGAGTAGATAATTCCAAGTTTTGGGCCGGTCGTTTGGCCACCAAGATCGTGTGATATCATACCGTTAACCTTTTTTCATGTGGGATATGTAAAGTCTAAAGTCTATGCGTACAATCTGGCTTCGATTTAGGCGTTGAAGCAAAAAATCCCGCGTGTCCTTCCCCAGTTAGCAGAAGAAATGCTCGAACAAGTCAATTGGAATCAAAATTGGACTCAACAGATGGACCATATGAGCTGTAGCGGCGACGAACAGTTGAAAGAGATAATCTTCAAAAAGTAAATTCCAAAGAATGTTCTGATGAATGATAATAAACATTCCCCATTAAATTTGAAGTTTCTGTTTTCTTTCTTTAAAAAAGTAGGAAACCTAAAGATGAATGTCTCTTTATAACCGCTTTTTAATTGACTTGTTTCTTTATTCATTGTGGCGTTTGTAGACCTGCCAAAATCAAAAATTTTTTCAATGCTATGTTTTTATACAGCAGTCATTTAAAGTTTACTTCCATGATTCTTACAATTTTTGTTACAAAAAGCCACAAGAAAATAAATGTGAATGAGAAAAATCATTGAATTTCAATTAAAGTCAGAAAAACATATGTATGCACTCATACGGTGTCTGAATCACCCTGTAAACTGCAAATTACATTCCTTCAATCAGAATAACATATCTATCACACATTAATCAATTTCTGCACCGCCGAACATGTCCAATCAGCCGAACAAGTAGAAATGATTAAAGGGTTTGTAAATTTAAATTCATCAATCACGGCTATGTCAAGGCAACGAAAATAAAAATCCGAACAGCTGTTAAACCGCAAAGGCAACAAATTCAAGGAAACGGTGAAGACAACCGTCAGTCCGACAATGCGACAGATAAATATACATACAACTATAGTCAAAGGCATTTTCTGCATCAGTGGCCATATTTAAATGAGTTGGGGTGAAGTCGATATGTAAAATTATTTTACGAATTTCTTTGTTTCTTGCTATGTATGTATGTGTGCGTGAGTCTCAACCCATGCTCAACTGTCGCAGTTTCAAGTGAAATTACGCACACTCCCACACATATATTTACTCCTACCGCCATTTACTCTCGGTTAGTCAAGCATTCAAGCATTCGAACGTACATATATTTCTCAACACTAAATCACAGTTCGACTCGTCAGCTTCTGGTAATTCGGGGTTTCTTACTCTTACTTGTTACTTTGCCACCCTTTCTGTCATATATTCTCCTCTCCTTTCTGCTATTACAATTTCTTACTCGTTTTTGTTGAATTTAAAGTGATTTTAGTTGCAGCGAATTTCCATAAATGATTGAGTGCGTGATTCATTGGAAATTCATCAATCGCACACCTACACAAACTCGAGCAAACACATATGTACAGACATATACATATTTGAACAGGCGGATGTGTCAGTTTCGGTGATCACCTCTTCGTTTCACGAAAATTTCTTTTCCGCGAGTATACTTTTGAGATCTGAAGACATGAAATATTCGCTGGAGGCCAGATCTAGAGAATACGGTGTATGCGGAAGCAATTCGAAGCCCGATTCAGGGAGTTTTGACATCGTTTCCATTGACTTGTGACACGGTGTGTTGTCTAGGTGAAGCAGCACTTTTTTTTATTCAAAGGCGGCCGATTTTCAGCGATTTCGTTCTTCATATGGTTCAATAACGCTGTGTAATAATTGGACTTCGGAGACTTCTGAGTGAAATAATGGGGCCATATTTCCACTATTGTCACATATTGACACAAAAAGTCGGGCTTATTGCGCCTGAAAACTCCCAAACACTGTTCCGAATCATTCACTCCGTCGTTGTACCTAAATATTCCTGAATGATATAATGTTCACGCTTAGTTGTGTTCATTTCACCACATCTAAGTTTAACATAAAAATCCTTGATGGTTGATTTTCCTGGGGCAGTGCTCGGAAACTCATAATCAAGACTAGTTTTCACTTCAACTGTATTTCTTCCCTTCAAATTTTTATCAACACAAGAAATTCCTTTTTTATCCATTTATCCATTTTTTCACAATAACAAATGTGGCTTCACTTAAAATGTTAGATTCCCAAAGTGATGATCCAACAATTGTGAAATTTATACCTTTGAAGGTCATATGGATTTAGTTCTGGTAACCCCATCTTTATGACCTATTATTTTCATAAAGTGTTTACTAGCAAAATCATTTGGCATAGACCATTTGGTAACAAGTTTATACTATAAAGAAGATGTCAATTAACTTCAAAAACCTACTTCCTGGAGCTTCTGACGAAGCCCTATCGGTGTGTGTAGCTTTAATTGAGCCTGCTGAAACAGTATTTCACTCCTATTGGTCAAAGCGGCCGCTGCTCATCAATCTGGGCTTCACCATGGTTTGCTACCTGTCTATCGCGATTCGGTTACGGCCGCTTTTCCGTGACGTTGTCTTAAGGGACCTACTCTCATCACCAGTAACCATCCTTTGCAGAAATAGATCGATTGTAGTGCGAACCAGCAGCGATTCTCAGATAAAAATTGGAAACATGAAATTTTTTCGGTTAACTCGACTGTCACCTATACATCGATCTTTCTTTTGTACCCAGCTCTAGCCGACATAGTGGAATTCGATGATTTCCATTCTTTTAAAGATAATTCAGACAATTGACCTTATATATACATATACATACGTACCTCGAAGTACCTCGTCATAGAGTTATCAAGAGAGATAAAAAAGTGGTACTATAGAGCTGAAATAAAAGTTGAATTGAATGGTGCGCTCTCTGTAAGTAATAATTAGCTCTTTAAGAGCTTTATTTGATAGATTTTGACAATTTTTTATTAGCGCTGCCGTCAGGTCAGGATTCAATGCCAGTACGGATCAGAAGACTATCAAGTAACATTGCTAGCTGCATAGTGCTCAAAGCATAAACATTTTTATTTGATACCTAATGAATTAATGAATCTATATATCTGTATTACCCAAAGTACAGGCTGTAATCCAACACAATTTTGATATCGTATAAGTGGCTATCGGGGAAATATGGGACCGTACGTTCTTTCTTTAATAAAATATATCTGTAAAAGCTTGAAAACAGGTCAAGCAGGTCTCCAGTGGTTATTTTTATCAATATTATATACATACATATATAAACGATGCACGCCTGCTATCAATACCAAAAATTAACACTTTAGGATATTTAAGAGATCAAAAATATTCTGTAAGTTTTTCAATTTTCATTTTCCTCTTAGTGACGGGGATCCGAAATTGATGTTTAAGAGTACCTCTCTCAAAGATCAGAGTAATATTAATTATTTAGGAACCTGTTCTGAGAGGCAAAAGCACTGTAGCCATTTACTCTGTTCAACTTAAGTTAGTTCGTCTTCCCATATTAACTTCTGCTTACTTTTCGTAGTCAAAGTTTGGTGAATAATCATTCTACCCTTTAATCATATCCGGACCAACACTATTATTGAGAACTCCCAGTCAAATCAACTTTTAGCTGTTACTGTATGAATCACATTAATAATTACCTAAAGGTTTCAGCATATAATTAAGTATAGGCATATGCATATGTGCCAACTACTAATTAATGATTATTTTAGAAATTCAAAACGCGTTCGCATTCTGTCATTTCGTTAATTATTACTTTGTCCAATTCAACTGGGAAAAGTGCAGCTTTCAACGCAATGCATCTCTGGGGACCGTGGCTAGCGCAAAATGCAATAAATATTGAAATTTTACAAAAACAACTAAATAAACATGCATTTCAGGTTTTGGTGTTAAAGTGGCATCCGGTAATGATGTGCAATTTGCTGCATTCGCTTATTAAATTAATAATTTAGTGCGTCCAGTATGCAATATGAATACTAATTAAAATGCATAATTAAACTTTATGGACATGCTTTAGCTGGTATTGTAACGGAAATACGATATTTCAAAGTAATTAATATAAATAACAGTAGAATAATACAGAGCGGGGTTAACTCTATTAGGTATTGAGCGCTGTATTAGAGAACAATTTATTTTACTATTTACATTTTAGGACCGATTTACGGTACAAATCTAAATTTTTCCATTTATCTGAGATATGTATCTTAATGTTTTCAGAATAAAATGTACCGATTTCTATGTAATGGGTAAATTTTTCGATTCAAAATTTGCCGAATTACGCTACAATAATATTTCGTTGAAAACTTAGACAAATTTTTTACCGTTTTACGGTACAAATCTAAATTTTCTCATATATTGTATGCATGGTATATTCTTTCAATGATGTTCCAATACAAATTTTTCCAGAAAAAAATGTACCGATGTCTTTAATAATGGATAAATTAATATTTATATGCACTCTTAATGTTGTTTCATTGAAATTTTTCCATTAAAAATATACCGAATCATGCACTCTTAATGTTATTTCATTGAAATTTTTCCATTAAAAAATGTACCGAATCACGGTACAATATCTAAATTCATCCATTCCTCTCATATATGCACTCTTAACGTTATTCCATTAAAATTTTAGCTTCAAAAAATGTACCGTTTTACGGTACAAAATCTAAATTCATTAATTTCTCTCATATACATATGTAGTATATACTTTCAGTGATATTCCAGAATTTTGTGAGGAAAAAATATACCGATTAGAGTACAGTACCTTATTTCGTCCATTCATATTATGTGTACATATGTATATGTATGTATACACTTTTAATAACGTTCAATCTAGAATTTTGCAAGAAAAAAATATGTACCGAGTTGTTGTCCTTTCCTCGCACTTATACACTTTTACTGGTATTCCGTATATATGTAATTTTCTTAGAAAATATTGTACCGAGTTACGGTACATTATATTAATTTGTTCATTCATATTATTAATAAACTTTTAATGACGTTCCATCTAGAATTTTTCAGAAAAAAATTTGTACCGAGTTACGGTACATGCACCTAAGTTGTCCATTCCTCTTACTTATACACTCTCAGTGGTATTCCATCAATAATTTGATAAGAAAAACTCTAATGAGCTACGATACAACACTGCAATTTCTCTTTATATTCATATATTTCTCTATATTATTTCCTTTCAATTTTATAAACATATTTTAGTTTATGTGTACAGATTGTTGGAAAAGTGGAGATCCTCTTCCTCCTTATTTGCTCAAAATGACAATGGAAGAAATATTCATATAAATCACCTGCAACTATTTATAGCAAATGAATTGTTATGGAAAACCACTTGTCCACTTTATTGGTCATATTCAATTTTTATGGTTATTTATTTTCCTTTTAACGTTGTTTGCACTCTCATGCCACAAAATGTTGTAAGCAACGAGACTTGTGTATGCTATATACCACCCAAGCAGTGATTTACAATTTGTACTTCGGCATTTAGTGCTCGTACCTTGCAAATAGTTGCAAGCAAAGCAATAAAATATGTCTTCCAATACTGCCAATATGTTTACTGCTTCAGCTTTAGGGTGGTTCTTTTAAGTGATTATAATTTTTTTTTTAAGAAATGAGAATGGAACTTGCGAAGTTCAGATATTTTTGTCACAAAGCATTTCAGCTGACGTCACTAAAGACTTCTAGTAGAATTTTATTATTTTAACTGCGTTCTGGTTTTCAGTGAACCACTCCAAAATATCAAAAACCGTGCGACAGACATGCACCTTTTTTTTATTCCATGTATTCTTAGCCAAACACTTTTTGGACGGATTACAAAATTTCTGCTATAATGAGTTCATTCGTTCTTAGACAACAGGTATCCGACAGATGAAATTAGTCTTCAAATCCAACTTTTTTAGGTTTGGTTTTCTTTTTAGGATATATGTACTTGTTTGGCTAACGAGGAGATTCATTGGTCACGATTCGACGGGTCGGTCGAAATCTTCAGCTCAACATGTAACACTGTAGTGAAGATTTCCTGCGAAAGGCAGGGAAAAAACCTCTCTGGTGAACTATAGACCTCTCGGAATCCACAAGGAAGAGTTCTTCCTGTTTTTCTAAGGATCCTGGTCGTTAACGCCCAGCTTTAAAAACTTGAAAATTGTGGCTGCAAGGTGATTGGCTACGCAGACTATGGTCAAAGAAAAGTTCCCGAGTACTGTTTACATATTTAAGCAGGGATATCTCAGCGTCGCAACGAATCGGGTAGTCGTAAACAGTGTCGCCATCAGCCTAATTAAAACCGGGATGGTTTTATGCACTAAAAGATACAAGATGCCGGCGGCAAAGCTGCCGCAAATGAAAGATATTCGTCTGCAACTAGCAGATATAGTGAAATATCTATGCATCATTCTGGATAGGAAGATTTCATAAAAGCTGAACAACGAAAAGAGAGCAAAAAAGATATCGACTGCATTGTACTGCTGTAGAGGAGTCATTAGAAAAAGGTAGGGTCTCTCACCGAAAATGGTACTTTGGCTCTACGACACCATAGTCAAGCCCTTTATGTATGTAGTATGGAGTCTACTTGCAAACAAACTCAATAGCGTTCAGCGGTCGGCGCTCATAAGAATGTGTGGTGCCCGCAGACATCGTCGAAAGGTGTATGGCTACGAAAGTTGCCATCAGAATGAGAGAGTAAGCGTTCCTAAAAGTAAACATGTTTGGACACTCGGAAATCCTCATTAATTTTGATTGCATACCGAATCACTTGGATCATGAAGTCGGCAAACCGAATTCTGGCTGCTTTTTCTCTATGCATTTATCGCTGAGGAAGTTGTGGGTGGGAAGAAGTCGTTGGAGGAGCGAGCTTCTTCACGGATGGTTCAAAGCTTGGGGGGAAGGTTGGTGGAAGGGTTTACTGTCAGAAGCTCTCTATCAACTCCAGTTTCAGACCTCCGTACTATTGCAGTGTCTTCCAAGCCGAGATTGCAACTTTTAAAGTAGTAGTAGATTTTATTCTCCAGAAAGCAGCCTTCTTTAAAGAAGTGAAAATCCATTCAGATATCAGAGTGACGACACTAGCCTTGAACTCACTAACAGTGTGTTCGGGGTTGGTCAAGGAGTGCTTAACTTCGTTATCAATAGCATCGAGTGTCCTTGTGATAGGACTGGTATAGGTACTAGGCCAGCGCGTAAGGAACGAAAATGTAAAGCTGACGAGCTAGTAAAAAAATGCATCCTAGAATCGCTGTTGGTAGAATGGGAGCTGATCGGTGCTTCCGTATCATTTTTATGGTTCTTAAGAGCATTTAATAGTATATCTTCTGCATTCTTAATTAATGTGATTATAATATTCATATATACCTAATATGGCTAACTAAAATGTAACGTAAGGTATTGGAAAAGAAGTAATAATAATTTCTTTGGAATATTTCCATGTATTATATATTATCAGAGTCTTTCTTCCAAGTTTTGCGGGAGCTAAAGTTTTCTACTGACATCAGCCCATCAAAAAAATAATAAAAATACGTAAGGGAATTTTTACTTGCATTACCCGAAAGTATTTCTGAATATTACTATTGAGCTCCTTAAACTGAATACTTATTTGTAGATATATTCATCGGCTTATGTGATATGTGTATATATATATATATATATGGGCATATATTTTTATTTCGTTTAACATGCACACCTGCCTCTTATTCACCGCTCTGCACTGTTATCCGACCTGTTGCCAGCCGCAAACAACCTTAATTGATTTTAAGTCACACAGTCGACACTTATTTACATGACAATATGCGCAATCGGTTACCAGCATTTCCATAAGAAATGAGCAAATGAGAATCGGAAAAAGTAAAGCCAAGCACTTGTACTTACACACATCCATATTCCATATGTATATGTATATATGTACTTGTAAGTAGTGTAAATTTGCAGGCTCGTAAGTGAGCATATGAAAAGGCTTACAAGTAGCCCTACGGTTCTGCTTTCACAAGTATCAACAAGAGCTCTCAAGTGCTTCGACGAATATTCATAAACAAGTGCGCACATACTTACACACCTATACTTACTCACTATACATGTACATATGTATGTATTGTATATAAACTTTTTGTGGCTTGTAATTAAGTGTGCTGCGCTTGAGAACCGCACAACCTGCACATCTTGCAGCAACCGCTAATGACTATTTACGGTGCAACGAAGTTCAGGTTATTAAAAAATATAAATTTCTCGAGGCTAATGGCATTTTAAATAGCGAAGGATATTGGAAAATGTGTGCAGCTGCAGTGTTTGCGGTCTACTCGAGGTGGAGTGAAGGAGGGATGGAGTTAGAAAGCAAGAGAAAGAAAGAGAGAGAGAGTAGTTTGAAGAAAAAGTTAAACATAGTAAGGTTTCGCTTAATCGACTACGTAATCGATTTCATTTAATGGAATTTGTAATAAGTTACAAAGCTGTGTTTTTGATAGTCTTATGAACATATTTGCCACAAATGTTGTTGCTTCTGGAAGAAGAGAAAGACATGAAAGAGCTTTTAACCAAATAGATTAGTCTTAAGTTATAATTAAGTTGTTCCTTGGCAGGTAATCTCAAGTTTCTCAAAGATCTTCAAAGGTCTGATATATAAAGGCTCTTCACAATTATTGGTATACATTTAGGGTTTCTAGACCATTCTTTGAATTATGGATGCCTGTTTCTTGCAAAATCGTTATTGTTCTTAATTATTAAAATTAATTCATATTCCTGTTAAATTATAAAAATGGTTAGAACTTTAGTTTGTTTACTCTTCGAATACTTAAAAGTTAAGTAATAAGTTCGACGTTTTTACCGTATAAACTTTTAAGAATTCGAAAAGTAGACGAACTAAATATCACCATACAAAGTTCTACTTGAAATATGAGATGGTCTAGGTTAGTAATTCAAGGAAATAATGAGACCAAAGTAAAATTGAAGTTGTTCTAATCGAAAAGGATTTTACTTTGATTATCGAAGTATGGATTTGTGAGTCCGATGCTTGCCAACAAACAAGCATTACTTTAAAATATTTTGTAATGATAGTCGACATAAAGCTCTCTTAAAGTACAGCATAACATTTTGGAGACTTCACAGTCCAGAAATCATCTCTGTAGTCCACATATACAAAGAAGAATATTTTCTAATGCAGGATGGAGCACTGCAAACAAAACCCTTCCATCAAGCGGAGAAACTCAAGCCGAACATTTATCAACTTCAGAGTCCAACAAACTTCTCTACACTTTACACAAGCAAAGAAGAGAAAAAGAGAGAACCGAGAAAGAGAGGAGAATCATCTCTACCCTCCACATACGCAAAGGAGAATATTTTTGATTTGACGGATGAAGCACTGTCGAACAGAACCTTTCCAGCAAGCGGATAAACTCAAAGCGGACATTTTACCATCTTTAGAGTCCAACAAACACCTCTACACTTAACAAGGGAGAAAGAGAGGAGAGGATGAGATCATTTCTATGAATATATGTAATATATCATAGACCAGTGGCAACCTAGTAGTTCTAGGACTGATGATTGCAGCTTGCGCTATAATTTTGAATATTTTTCTCCCTAAGGGGCACAAAAAAATAATTGCATGAATAGTTTTTCTTATATTCTCAATATAAGGTGCAACTTAATCTCTTGGGGAGTATTTAACTTTATTAAATTTAGCGTCAATATCTTTAGCTTCATTATCGAATATAACTTTTGGCTGTGGCCTTCAGAGTGATCATAAATCGTGAGGAGGGCATTGTAAATCTACCATACTTTAAGCTGTGGACTTTATGATCTCGTAAACAATGAAGTTTTTTTATCAACCGCTTTAGTTGCAAAAATTTATATTTAACAAAGAGAGCAAGAGTATTTGAAATGGAAAAAACAGAAAAGAAAGAGTGTTTGAAGTAAATATAGACAGTAGAAGCTTAGCATGTAATTGAAAGGATTGTGAACTAACCACGGTCAGTGGTATACGACTATTTTAAAGAGATGCCGTCGAGTTAGTTATCAGTGTTAATTTATCATTAAATTTGCATCTATTTGGATTGTTGTGCTGCTCCCATATACTATTTTGTTGTGATAAAGTTTAATCTATCATAGAGTTCGGTCATTTTCCAAATACTGAGAGAATGGTGGAGAGTTTATTTACTTCGTCGGGTTGACTATAATAAATTCATCAATTTAATGGAGTGTTCTTTCAATCTTGAGAATATGAGATAAAGAGTGTGAGCGTTGCACTTCAGGAAATACTCGTTTTCTCGTGACCTTTGTTGCGTTTTTCGAAGAGACATAATATTTTGTTAAATTTTTGCTAAACTTGTTCTCGTAGCACAACTTCAGGAATTACTAAAGAAAACTAAAACTATCTCAAATCTAAAAAATAAATAAAAAAATAATAATCTTACTAAAGATAAATGCAGGTATAGGTCGAAGGGCTGGTCAAGATTTTTATTTATGACAAAATAGCGGCTTTCAAAAAGAAAGGCCGAATTGCTTGAAATTTTTAAATATTTATTAAAAATCAATAATCAAAGTAGCGTTTGTCGAATTTTACAAAATTTTTAACGTATTTGAGTTAAATTTTCTCCCATTACTCAACAAATACCTTTGAGCAAACACCGTATTCACCTTATTTAGCTCCATGTGACTTCTGACTATTTTCGTAACTCAAAGAACCGCTTCGTGAAAACCGTTTCGAGCAGAGAAAATTCGACGCGAGAGCTGAGGTCGACTGACGTAAACAGCTGCTGTAGACACACTGGTTGATAGATCGCGCTATGTTTCATAATTGAGGACAGTTGTACGAACCTAAAAAAAAAATTTACCTGTCTTCAAAATAAGCGGAAAATGAGAGGGGGAAATAAAGAATTCCCGATATTTTGTGGAAAGGGTGTATGTCTCACATACAAAGAAAAAATATAATTAAATAAGGTTTAAGTCTACTTTTTTATAAAGATTTTTAAAGTTGATCCCACATTGGAAAAATATTTTCCAATTTTATGAAATGTAAGTTGCAATTTAAAACACGCATATGTGAGATCACTATTTTGCAAAATTACAAGCTCTGATCTCTTCAGTCAAAGGCTTTCAACTGAAAAATAGAATCACTGAATAATCAGTTGTATGAAAGTTATGTGATATAATTGTCCGATTTTCCCGATTACGACAAATGTTCAATAGAATGTCAAAATGCACCTATGTATTAAGTTTCATTCAGATATCTCAAAAACTAACGAAGAAATTTTTATATTCTTAAAATTGAAAATTTACCTAAGAAGCCGCTGTCTCGAAACAGGTTTTAGAACCATATTCTCTTAGGCATGCTTATTCAGACTGACCCATAGAACATTCGCCGTATACGAGATTTCATGGAAACAAAGCGACCCACTCTAATACACACATATCCAACATATCAACCAATAATACAATTTCACCACGTTTCTACCTAATTTTATTGTAATCGCCATGAAAATAAAAGTTCTGGCAATAAAAATTGGAAATGTCATGAAACAAATTAAAGGTATTTCGTAGAAAAAGGTGGAGAATACTAAAATACAAACGTGTAGCAAAAGCAGCAAATAGAGGAATAACAAATGGAAACAACCGGCAACGACAAATGACGCAGCTGCTGGAGCATAGAAATTGTGCGCGCAAAATGTTCAAGTGACAGCCAGCAACACAACTTCAAAAGAAGTTACAGTACAAAATGAATAAGGAAAAAAACCAAAGCAAACAACAACAATAAAGAGCATAGCACGCAACGCTCACGATAAAAGTGCCAAAGCAGCAGCGGCGAATATCGAACTTTTCGATTTCAATTTTTTATGATGCAGAAAATTAGAGAAAAGTTTGCTGGCGTTGCGTTGCAAAAAAAAAGAGACAAGTATTACAAAAAATGCCGAAAAAAATTATTTTTCTTATTTGCGCTGCTTCGAATGTTCAACTGATTTGTTTTTGCTACTTTTTCACGCTGATCTGTTTCATTTCCGTTTATTTTTATTTTATTACTTTTTATGCTTTCTTTTGTTTTATTTTTTCATTTCATTTTTTTTATTTGTATTTTTTTTCATTTACTTATATTTTTTTTGTACATTTCATTTTTTTTTCATTTTTTATTTCTTATTTTTTATTGTTTGTAGTTGTTTTGTATTTGCGCCTGTCACAATATTATTATTATTGTTTCGTTTTGCTGCTGCTCGATTTTGTCATATTCACGCTTTTAACTGCCTGCTGCCTGCTGCTGGCTGCCACGGCTTTTGTTCCAATCTGCATTATTCGTCGAAATTGCTTTTCAATTGTTTGCTTTGCACGCCACTCGTGTTTCCGGTTGATTCGCTGAACTTTGCCATTGTTATTGTTGCCATTTGCTAACTGCTATATTTTGTTATTCACGTACAAAGCTTTATTCTTTCGTTTTGCACCTTTTTATGTCACTATTTTCAGACTTCATTTGACAGCAAGAGCCGACGACGCGTTGGCATGCGTAGGCAATAGAACGCAAGCGATATGCAACAGAAGAAAATTAGTAAGTAAGGTAACCAATTGAGGAGACGTGCCCACATTAAATTTTATTTTCTATCTGAAGTATTTCAGAAAAAATGCGTAAATTTGTTAAAGGAATTTTTTTTCATAACTTTTCAGCAACTGCTATACATATGAATGATACATATCGTCATCTAAAATGCTCAACAACGTAGCAACAAAAAAAACGGAATTGAGTTGTTTATTACTTACGTTCCACTACCTCATATTACATATATGTAGCATGAAATTTTCAGCATCATCTTTCAGACATAACCAATATATAACCAATACATAACCAGTTTATAACCACTTCATAACCTAAACTCAAATTATGTTTCAATATGAATGGTTCTATTATAACGTTTTTCCGTTGCCGATAAACTTATAGATATGTAAGCAATTTTTAAAAATTAGCCATTTTGTTTCGCTTTTATGATTCAAAAGTAAGCTTTCCGAAGATTTCAATAATAATTCATCAAACACATCGAAATTCAAGAGAAATAAAAGTTTAAAAAAAATATATTTATGTACATTGAATTTTTTATTCTACAATTGTTATGTGGAATATTGAGTTCCTTCAAAAAAGTCCTATTTGCACTTTTATCCGTTTATTATCGAATAGAATCGACGATATATTTACTTCGCCATTCATATACGCTCGAAAAGAATTAAATAATATCTTACATAAACAGTTCAGTCCAAGAGAAGAGTAATTGAGAACCTCCAATTGGTATTTGAAATCAACTACGATCATCGCCATATTTTTGGAAGTTTCTGAAACATGTAAGATAATTGAGAGCCAACTCTAATGATTAATGTGGCTTGGCAGGTACTTTTGCTTAACATTTGGCTTATTAGAAGAGGCTATATAATTTTTAAAAACAAAAAAATATAATATGGTTGGTGAAATCCATCGAAATTAAAGATAAAACAACAAATGTTGGCCAAAGTAGACCGATGTCTTGACATTTCTCTTCATTTTCTCCTCATTGCGGTAAGATATACGATTCAACAACGAGTAGAAATTATTAATATTGACTACAGAAATTCTGAATCAGTGGCCTCAACTTCAAGCGCGCTAAGTCCAGTTGATGGTCGTCATAATCGTCCTGTCAGATTAAGAATTGAGCGTCTAGTGGAAAAATGTGAATCCACAGGCACAGAATGAAATTCACCCGTGCCAGTGAGGCAAAGAAGTGCCCATAGTGTAGAAATCAGTCTCTCGCACGTCGCTCTCAAGCGTTGGGCATCGCTGTGATGTCGTTGTGACGAAGTTTGTGAAAAGATCTTTCCCTACATCTGTACAAGGTCAAACTAACGAAGGAACTGAGGCCGAATTGGGCTGAGCAACAACTTGAAAATGATCTGAATTTTTATCGAAAAATAATCTTCAGCGATAAAGCTCATTTCTGCATTAATGGTTTCGTAAATAAACAAAATATGCTTTATTGGTTAGTCAGCAATTCACACGTACTCAATGAATCACCATTGCTACTGTGATTGGGAATCGCTACCGCTCAATGATAACCGAATATTTTTGGCTCGAATTGGATAATATGGATTTGAACCACATATAGTTCCAACAGAACGGTGCCACAAACCACACAGCGAATGTCACAATCGATATATTGACAACCAAATTTGGTGAACGTGTTATCTCACGAAATGGACGTATGGTCAATTATCGGCCTATTAAGCAAACAATTCGCAACACCATCACGCATCTTGAGACCCAGCATTTATTATTGGATGATATTCAGTCAGAACATAGTGAAGAAAATATAACAGTCGTAGCTAAGAGTGTACACGAAGACCACGCAGAGTCGATCCCATGTTTTTGAGCCAAATTTTGTTCTCATGAGGCTCATCTCTCACTCAGTGGGTATGTAAACAATCATCGGTCCATATTATTTCAAACATGATGCCGGTGAGAATGTAACTGTTAATGGCGACTACTATCGCGCCATCACGACCGACTATTTGATGCTTAAAATTGAAGGTCACGAGTTTGGCGACATTTAATTTCAACAAGACGGCGCTAATTTCCACACACTGTATCAATCGAAGGATTTATTAATTTCACGTTTTGGGCTGGTTGATTGGCCATCAAGATCACGTGATATCACACCTTAGATGTTTTTCTGTAGGGTTATGTAAAGTCTAAAGTCTACGCGGACAATACCGCTTTGATTCAGGCCTTGGAGCAAGTCGTTCGCCAGTTACCAGTCGAAATGCTCGAAATAGTCATCGAAAGTTGGATTCAATGGATAGACCATCTGAAGCGTATTCGCGGCCAAAATTTCAAAGAGATAATCTTTAAAAATTAAATACCAAAGGATGTTCTTTGGAATGATAAATAGATTAGGGTAATTCAAAATGTATCAAATAATGGTTATGCATTTCGGCTTATGACTAATTGGTATAGAAGCGTTCCACACAAGCGATTATTCAGATATATCATATCATGATATTTTCTAACAAATCAGTAACACAAAAAAAAATTACTTTGCGATTTCCACTACAATTTCTTACTGGTTATGTGTCTCACTCAGCATACTGTTAATACTCCTCTCTGCCTCCCTCTCGCGCTCATATTCATTGCATGCTGAAGGCGTCTAACCAAATACATTGCAATAAAATCCCTGGCATTTCGAATGCGATAAAGATTGCTTGTAGTAACAGCAGCAGCAGCAGAAGAAGGTGAAGCAGCAGCAGCAGCTGAGGCTTTGCTTAGTCCAACCAGCGAGAGTAATAATAAAATAAAATGTTTATATTTCAAGCTCGTTTTTCCGACACTCGCTTTGCCTTGCCGCAGCATTCCGCTCGATTTTCAGCACCTTTTAAGCGGGTTTCGTTTAAGTCGACAAGTCGTAAGTGTTGTTTGTACATATGTGCTTTTGCTTCGCTCATATAAGCATATGTGTGTGTGTTTATGTGTATATATGTGCATTTGCGCTGCTGGGGTTGCATTAGTTGGAAATGCTACAAAACACCTTAGCTTTGTGTTTTATAAAAGTCGCAAATTAAATTTCACTGTAAGTCGTATGTGCGTTGCATATGTGTGTGTGGCCGCCTTATGCGTGTGTGCGCTTACACGTATATGTGTATGGCCGCATTGGCTTTTAGCTTTTTCCTTTGATTCTCTCGTGAAGTTTAGCTGTCTCAAAGCTTGTTAGGGTGCCGAGCGAACACATTTTTCTCCACTTGCTTGTTTCCTTCTGCGTTCGTCTTGTATTTCGTAAGGAGATTAACATTTAATGCGCGCATTTAAATTGCTTTTCAATGACTTTTTAATACGTTGCAGCTTTTGTGTGTGTGACTGAGTGTGTGCCTGATAAATGCATGCGTGTTCGGGGCGCTTAAATGGCGTGGAATTGCAGCATTCTTTGTCAGTGAAATGACAAATAAATTGCAATAATTGGAAGCGAGCGGAAAATGTTGACAGTTAAGGACAAAAATTTTTAAAGAAAGGGGTGAAATTGGCGAAAATGTAATACCGATTAACAAGGGGGAATAAAGTATTGCAATCTTTTATTATTGTTAAATTTATCAGTTAATTCTACGCGAAATGTATGCTGCGCAATCTTCTCGTAATCTTGTAGAAAAACGAAACAGGGTTATTCGAGATATATTGTGACCTAAAATGCAAAATAATCTATCATCAATACAATCGAAATTGAGTTTTTTATTGCTTACGATTCACTATTACATATATACAATTTTCAGATTTCGCTGTCGGATATAACCACTATATAACCACCATATAACCAATGCATAACCAATATATAACCATTTTATAACCAAAACTAAAATTTGTTTCAATATGAGTGGTATCTATTATGTCGTTCTTTTTCGCCTGTCAACTTATTAAAAGTGATGTTACGTTGTTTGATATTTTAGGTGACGATATATGTGTAAGGAGTACTTTTATATACATTATAGAATAACAATTGAATGGGTAAATACGGCGTACCTTGAAACTTCAGAATATCGCCTGCTCATAGATCTTCTGGCAGTAAAAAAGAATCAGACTTATAGAGAAATCAAAATAAGCTCGGTGTGGGTGCTGGCGAGATTCGCCTAAAAATTAAAGCAAAATATAACCGATTTCATCCCTGCCGACGAAAAGATATCACGCAAAATATATTTTTGCTATCTTGGGTGTAAAATTACCAGCACTGGATGATCTGCTGAAGGCATTCATAGCCACATAAACAAAGCGCATGATGCGTTTGCTATGTTAAACACCTTATCGTACTCTAAATCCACCTAAGATAGCACTAAACTTTAACTCAAGCGTAAATACACTACTCTCATATGGTTGTGAAACTCGTGTTTGCAAAAATCGTAAGGATCGGGTAGCCTGGTATTTCTCTAGTCTAGATCTACTGAAAAAAACCAAAGAAGTACCGTTAGAGCTAATAATGAAACGTATATGAATTGGCTGTCAGAGGCATATCGTCGAGGATTGCGTACATCTTACTGCAGAATACTCGATGTACTCGGAAATTGGGAATCTGGGTGGAATGGGGATTAGCTGAACTGATGGACGTTCAGATGTTACCAGTCTGATGTCCATTAGTCGGAATGCCGAACAGTTTGCCCCTGAACAGTTTGCGCCTGAATTGTTTAGAAGGTGAAGGCGTTTAACTGGGTATTGAGGCTAGCTTCCTGTGTAAATGGTGTGTGCGTGTAATGTGCGTATGGAGTGCAACTCCTGGTCACCATCCCAAAGCAGTATGCAAGCTCAACTATTAGTAATTTCGGCTGCGATGTCTGACCGGAGGCTTAAGTCTAGTACAATGGGGAGTAATAGCACTTTGAGTTCGCTTCACCCTGTTCATGAGGACTGGCTTCTTGGAGAGTATCGTGGAGGTTGTGGTTAAAACCCGAATGAGAGAAGAACACTTTATTAAAATTATTTAAAAATTTTTAAATAATAATAAAAATATATACATTTTTTTTAAATTATTTTTATATTATTTGTTTTTTTTTTTTGTTTTGGTTTTTTTTTCTTAAAATAATTTCACAATAAATACTGTAGCAGCTAATATCGTAATTAAATCACTTCAGCTCCCACATAACTTTCAGCACAACTTTAGATATACTCTTATGTCAATGGATTCATAAGCTTACTAACTAATTTGTTAGTTGAAGGCAGACCCACCAACTCGTATGCAAATTTACTGGTAGTACAGGAAAAATTTCGCTCATGACATTTTGCCATATCCAATAATGCAGACATATATATAATATCTGTGTATATATATCTTTCCTTTGCTTTTACATAAATACATGCGACATTACACATATGTGTATACACACATACATACTTGGCATAGATACGAAATAATATTTACACATTTAATTGGCAGTTACGTATACGCAATGTCGCACCAAAGCACTACAAGGCAGGGCGCACAGCATGAGACCCTACAAATACTATATTGTAGGTAGATTGCAAGGCATTATAATTTATATGCACGTGTGTTAAGGTAATCTACACATCAACTTCACCGCCGTTAAGCAACGGCAATACAATGAGAACTGAAAACAGTAAAATGCAAAAGCCAAAAATGAAAATGTGCCAAGCGGTGGTAGTTACTGATAGAGATTATGATGAAAATGTTGATGGCTACGCAAGCGGTGGCGGCAAACAAATTAACACAGGTAGAAATAGAGAAATATTAAATAACACGTAAGCACATACACATATATGTATGCACTAGTGTATATACAAGTATTAGCCACACTGTCCCTGCGCATTGTTACTTTCATACACATATATATATGTGTGTGTCTATTTGCTTTTGTTTGCCGTTAATTGCTTTAGTATACACAGAGTTAAACAAAATTTTCGTAATGAAATGTTTTGTAGATAAATATTTGCGAAACAACGGTGGTTGCGCACGCTGAAACGGGTCGCTGTTAGGTTGATGTGTGTGTGTGAGTTTATGGAAAGGTCTAATAACACAATAGTAAAACTTATCGCTTATACTAAATTGTGCACTGGGATTAGTGAGGGCTGTAATCAGCAGTTGATGCCCTGAGATATATTCAGGTGCTCTTTGTACTGATTACTGGAAGGCGCAGCCCCAGCTTAATTATTATAAATATACCGAGGACACTGTTGGTATATACAAATGAGTTGAGGGTAAACGTTTCACTGATGAGCAGGTGGGAGTGAAAAATGATAGATAGTAAAGATCATATTTCAGTAAAGCCAAAAAGACACAATTTTTATTTCTGTGAGAAGACATTGGCAACGAAAATTCACGTTCTGTAAATAATGGGTTTCGCACGCTTCGATCAACTTATGGTCAACGTATCGGAAAGTCGAAAAAGTCTTTTCGTAATTTGTCAATAGATGTCGTTCCTGTCGTATATCACCAGTGCTACCGATCACTTTGTGTAATAAGTACTATTTGAAAGGTGAGATTTTAGGCTTCATTTAACCAAAAAAAATTAAATTCAGAGAAGTTGAAAAAAAAGTTACAGCTATTCAAAAATGAATGAAATAATGAAGATATTCGCTATATTTTGATATTTTTGTATAAAAGGGAAGAATGCCACGCAAGCCACCAACGAAATTTGTGAAGTTTACAGAGACGATGCTGTATCAGTTCGTGTAGCACAACAATGGGTCGCTCGCTTCCGTTCTGGAAATTTCGATGTGAAAGATGTATCTCGCTCTGGTCGACATATCATTGAAAAAGTCGATGAAATTATGGAAAAGATTGACCAGGACAGTCACATAAGCAACCATGACATCGCTAAAGAACTTAACGTTCATCAACAAACGGTTTTTAACTATTTAAAAAAAGCTGGCTACAAAAAGCAGCTCGATGTTTGGATGCCACATGAATTGTCTGTGAAAAAATTAATGCACCAACTTAACATCTGCGATTCTTTGCTTAAACGAAATGAAATCGAAACATTTCTGAAGCGAACGGATCAACTGAAAGGATTTCGTTTTCCATCAGGACGACGCCAGACAACACATATCTTTAATGACTCGTCAAAAACTGAGAGAGCTTGGCTGGGAGATTTTGATGCATCCACCATATAGCCCTGACCTTGCACCATCGGACTACCATTTGTTTCGGTCAATGTGGAACTCCGTTAATGGAGTAAAGTTGGCTTGAAGAAACGAACTTGTCGCAGTTTTTCGCCAAGAAACCAGAAAAGTTTTATACTGATGGAATAATGACTCTAGTGGAGAAATTGCAAAAAGTTTTGGACCGAAATTATGCAAATTTGGTTCATTAAAGTTCATTATAAATATAAGAAAATAAGTTGAAAAATTGAAATTTCATTAGAAATACGAAAAGACTTTTCGACTAACCAATATATCGGTTAGTGTATATATAAAATTCAGAATCTGCCTCGCGTTGACATTTTACAACATAAATTTTTCCCTCCCTTTGATTCTTGCAAACTGCAAGAGTATAAAGTGTCTGTTTGTACCCGAACATAGTCCTTTCTCACTTGTTTTTTTTTTATAATTTTTTTATACTTAAAATATTTTTTTAAATCAATCTTAAGGAGTTTGAAGAAAATATTATAAATTTAAAATAAATTAAATTTGTGCTTTTAATCAACTGCCCGCGCGTTATCTGTCTGTGTAGACTTGCGTTCAACCAACGCACTATTAAATTTATTTTTCAATATTCGTTCTTTTTCAACATTTTTTTATAATTTTTTTTATATAAGTACATATGTACATATATGCAGCCAAGCCTTTGTCCATTTTGCTTGACACAGACGTCCTCAAGCGCCCGCCAGGCATGTCCTCTTTCAAAACCTTCCATATATTTTATTTGATTATTACCATTATTGTTGTTGTTCTTATTTTTTCCATCCATATATTTACCTTCCATGTTTGTTAAAGCCACAGATTTATGGCTCAAGCGATAAACACAGGCGGGCATGGTAAATGTATAGTAGGGTGTGCGGTATTTTCCAAATTGATTTGTGCTTAGCAAACGCGCTCTGAAGTTTCTGTGTTTGCAAAAAAAAAAAAAAAATATCGTACTTAAATCAGTTCTTTATTTTAAATTTGGAGCGTGTTTATGAAACATGATTATTTTCCCACATATTGTTATTTTGTATATTAACAGTGGACTTTTTGATATTTCACATTAAGTCAGGCAACCTGCACACTTGAAAAAATGAAATTCTAGTACAAAATTTTAACAAAAAATGTCATTGATTTTTGCCATAGAAACATAATTTTAAAAGTTGTATGCAGTTAAAGTTATGCGTCAAATGACCTCAGTATTCACACAAGTTATCTATACATTTTCTGTTTTTCATACGCAGTGGTGTACCATATAAACGCAGTAGATTTGTTGTATATGTAAATTCAACTGCGTTTCATTTATAGAGGCGAAATTAAAAAAAAGGTTTCTAGATCTTTTTTGTAGTGCGCAAATATTTAAATCAGAATATAAGTTTTTCAAAATTTTTGTTTTATATGTTTTGAAAATAAAAATGTTTTCTGCGAAAGCTCAAAACCCACCATATAAAAAATTTAAAAAAAGTAAAATGCTTTGGGCACAGTTTAAATTGAAAATAAGGAAATTTCAAAGCACTTTTACAAAAAAAAAAATTACACTCACCCTATCATATATAGACATATATGTATATATGCATAATTTTTTGCACACAATTTTTATGCGGAAAAAAGAGTTTCTGTTTACAATGAAATTAATGCGGACAAATAAAACAAATTAAAATGAAAAAGGGATTAAATAAGGTAAATAAAGATTAACTGCAGTGCTGTATATACACAAGGGGTTGCAATACACACACACATTTATTTATGCTCGTGTAACTAATGATGCAGTGGGGAGTGTATGAAGTGGCGGCTAAACGAGAATTTTGTATTTTCAAATATGCTTGTGTGAAAACTGTTGAATTCCGAAAAACTGAAATTCTTTATTTATGAAAAAGTTTTTATAAATGGACTTTTGCAAAAAAAAAAAAATAATGTATATATGCTGTTCTTGAAATTAAGCAAAAGCACTTTTTGGCCCGTCATCATTTGGATTTGACCCAGATCAAATTGCTGAAATCAAATCGATAAACAAAATTTTCTTAGATTGCTACAACATTTTTGTTGCATGAGCAAATTTCGAACTCCATACGTCCAAAGTGATCAAGCGATTTTTATCACGAAAAGGAGAAATTGAATAAGGAGTTTGCCTGATATTTTGTATTTTCCGTTTTTGTATTTTTCCGCTAAGAAGTCGTTGAAAATGTTCTATGGTCCACTTTATCGCGAACATAAGTATGTGTATGCTTCAAACCATTCTATAAAGGTTGTAAGGTCATCGAAAACTTCGCTCGTGCGAGTCGTCCATCCACCTCTGTTCATGACAATAGCAATGAAAAATTTTAAGGAACTCTGCTTGTTCTATTGACATCAGAGCGATAGCCAAAGGTTTCAACTTTTCTCATGTAACGACTCAATAGAGTTTGGTTAGTGTTTTGGTTAATGTTTAGGTTAGTGGTTTGGTTAGTGTTTTCGTTAATGTTTAAATTAATGTTTTGGTAAATATTTGGCTAATGTTTTGGGTATGAATCGATGTATTTAAAATTGTTTTTTAAAGCGAGCGTTTAGAAAAAATTTAATTTTATTCATAAACTTTTATATTAAAGCCTGATTGCCTCTGACCGTGAAAGGGCATACAACACATAGACTTGGGGTGAGGGCTGTGTAAAGAACCACCGCCACTAAACTACTGATACCGCCATCTGTCGGCATATTTAGCATGAAGCAGTTTTCTGCTAACACAGAAGCATACAGTCATATTGCTTGTGACAGCGGTAGACGTGATATTGACTGTTGATCGCGAAAAATCCTTTGATTGTTAGTAAAGCCCAATGTTTTCGCTGATAACTTTTTAGGAAAAGGTAAGTGTTACGCGTATTGGTTGAGTGTTTTGACTCTATTGTCTTATTCAATATTGATTCATGACATACCATGATTGTGAGGTTTTTGTTTTGACTTTTCCAAAATTGCATCATAGCTGTGTTGTGAACCATTTTGGTAGCTGGGTTGTAAACCGCCACGATAGTTAGGTTATGAACCACTCGTATTTCATGCTATAGTTGTATCAGAACTGTTATATAGCATTGCATACATTGAGAAAAGTATTTTTTTTGTAATTTTACTCCATTTGTGTTACGTTAAGGTTTATTTATTTGAAGTTTTAGCTATGTCAACTTTACAAACAACCACGGCAGCAGCAAATTTTTTTTTTGATTAAGTGAAGCTTAAAATCTCACCTTTCGAACACTATATGGTATGACACAATGTTATTTGTAATACTACCAAAGAGATATACTTAGGTGTGCAACGACATCTATTCACAAAATATGAAAAGAATTTTTCGACTACCCAATATTTCTATAAATCAAAACTAAAAATATAATTTTAGTATAAAATTGTTGAAAAAAAGGATTTATTTCTCTTTAGTTTTCGATTTTCGTAATACTATGTGTTAATTTTTAATTTTACTTAATAAATAACACTTTTAATGCACATTGCCGCATTTTATAGTAACACAGTTGCGCATACAATTACATCAGAATTATTGCCTTTTATGATATAATTTATTTGCTTATTTTGCTTCACCAAATCACCGTTAATTATGCGGAAGCTCTTAATGACAAGCGTTTAGGCTTCCTTTTCGCCTAATTTTTTGCTTACACTGAACGTGTAATTATTCATTTGGCATGCAATGAGGCATGCAACATGTGCATGTACTGTGTATATATATATGTTTTTATGTGAATTAATTAGATATAAATCATGCATGTATTCAAGAACGCTTTTCCACACTCGGAAATTGTTTCGTATTTGCCAGCTGTTTTTAATGCGAAATTGTCATAATGATTGTGAAATCACGCGTTGAAAATAACAAATTTATGAAATATGAGCTTAATGCTTGACATAATTGCTTAAATATTTATATATGCCCATGTGTATGCTTGAATGAGAATGGAAACTTTTTGCTTTGTTCTAGGTAAAAACAATACAACAAATTAAAATAAAATTAGTTTATGCACAGTCTGGTTGCCAATATGAGCGCGAGCTGCATAAGTCGGAACATTTCAGTAGTGCGTTGCTAATTTTACATTAGATAAAAATGTTGAACAAAGAATTTGTCTTAAATTTGGTATTTCTAACTAAATTTCAGGCAGAATCATTGCGAGTGTTGAAAAAGGCTTACAATGATATACTTTTATCAAAACCACCAGTTAGCGAGTGGTGCAAAGCTTTCAAAGACAGCCGCGAGATCGTTGAAGGCATGATTCGTTCTGGACAACCTTCGACCTCTTCAACTGAATATTAAAAAAGTGAATGGTACTGGAAAATCGTCAGGCAAGTGTTAGAGAGATAACAAGAGAGCTCAACATCTCTCGCGAGTCTGTTCGTGTGATTTTGGTAAATATTTTGGGTATGTAAAGGGTTCTGATTGTATTTTGCGCTTTGTTTTTACAATTTTAATGTTCTTAGGAATATTTAAAAAGGATATACAGTAGCGCACAAAAAAGCTCAACAGGCAGCAAAATACACGTTTTCTTGATATTTCTTCAGTTCAATTTTTTTCTATCTATAAAGATTTGTATTTCAACGAGCATTGCAGAAATCTTAGAAGCATAAATTTTTTATTTAGTATTAATAAAAAATAAGTTGCGATTACAGAAGCACGGGGATATTTTATTCTCTCAAAATTCAACTCACTAAAAATTAGCTTTCGTTAGTTTGTTGGCGCTCATTTGTTCTTTATACCACCCTTATTACGTGGTGGCTTACAATCTACTATATTTTGGAATATATCAAGTACCTTGAATAGTACCAAGAGTAATATCAATTTATCATACATACATTTTCTAAAAGTCAAGTCAAACTTTCCGAAGGATTTAGGTTTCTTTATCGTTGTTTAAACTTTGAAACAAACTTAGGGATCTTGGGGCACAATAGACCTTAGGTTGCGGTGCAATCCTCACATTTTTGTCTTAAAGATCTAGATTGGAACATAGCGGAGTTGTTGCCTTGGCAGTCTAATCCAGTTGTCCACACTTGATTCAAATTTTGTATTACCACGACTAACAGAAAACCAGCAAAGTTTAAGCTTGGCTTAATCTGAGCGAAAAAATAGAAATGTAACCTAACGTTTAACCAAGGGAAAAGAGCAGAATCATTGTAATAAATATAAGTAAAACAAGAGAAGAATTCACCTCAAAGGATAATATAAGACATTTAGCGTTTACATCCATGGTTCCATGAATTAGTGGCAGATATCTAATCATACATGAAAGCAAGCATCTCTAGAATACTTGCAAATTTCACCTGAAGCATTAGTTCTTTCAACCGTTCTCTGATTCTGTGGCACACGTAGGATATGCCAGCCAAACCATAAATTTTTATTTTGGATTTATTAGAAAATATACCATTTCACCAATCCAAGCACGACATTCATTAAATCTAGCCTTATTAAAGCTTGTACGCACAGTCCAAGTGCTTATGGAATCGATTTGCAATTCACATTGAACGCACTTTCGCCTTATATTTTCATTTAAATCGTGTATTTTAAAGCTAATGTGTCGGGTTGAAAGTATACTGGTCTAGAGAAATGAATTTTATGTAATTTTTGTATTATCGCAATAAAAGACAGTTAATATCTTCCATGTAAATTTTCAGCCAAAAATAAAAAAAAAGTTGAAAATGACAACAATAACAGCTGATGAAGTGGAGAGTCACAAAAGATTACATATACCAGTCCACGTGAGATCGTAAATCAGCTATCTAATCTAACATAACTATATTCGACCTCTTAGAAATCTGAAACAAAATAAAAGTAAAAACTATTTATCTCGAATAATTTTACAATATCGCGTGTTATGAAAAAATTAAAAATTTTTTTTTTACGAAATGTTGACTGCCTTTCCTGTCAAAAAATTTAATAGCACTTTTTTACAGTTTCGAATTTTTTAATAGTAGCATATTCTGAAGTTTGGGTAAAGGATAGTTCCAGTCATAGAAAAGAGCATACTCTTTAAATTTTTCAGAGAAATGAGTCCAACAGAACCTGAAAAATCTTAGGTATCGTTTTGAAATATACGCTTTCGAGAAAAACGCATTGAAAGTTTCGAACCAGTTTAAACCTCTTAAGCAAATTCTCCTGGGTGAATGCTGAAATACCATTAGCGGAGGTAGACTAAAACTTAGCTGAATTGGTGGTGTTGAAGCGATGGAACTACGTTGTTGGCGAACCTAAGCAAGGGCTAGAAATAATTGGAGCTGAATTAAATTACAGCAAGTGAAGGCCTACACCGGGTTGTGCAGCTGATGAATATGATGATAACAGAGCAAAAGATATCCATAATGATTAAAACTATTTTACACCCAGCGTGGTAGTCCGTATTGCTTTGTAAGCTAATGTAATTTTAAGCTCCCAAAATAGGTTGAACAAAAGATATGGATGTACTCTTAACAAAGTGCATAAAAATGCTTTGAAACTCATGAAAATAGGGTTTTGATTGTTTCGAAAAAAAGTTGAAGAAAAATTGGTTTCGAATACAACAAGTGCTGTGTTTAGGGTTGTGAGGTGTCTTGGAAAATAGTAATGGGCAAAAAATAGTAAGACTTTTTAATTTAAATCTCGCGCGAATACCAATTCTATTCGATTAACAGTCAGAGCTCTTACTGGTGGGAATATCGGAAGGATCAGCGAAAACCATTATAAATGATTATTTCAGCCTAAGAAAACTGATTGGTTCCGAAATCACTCAAACTTTTCGAAGAACAGAGTAGAGTAAATATCTAATAAACAATACTTTCCGACTACCAGAATATCATGAATCTCATTGCAACTGGCGATGAGTGTTGAATCTACGTTTACGACCCGGAAAAGGTGAGCTGAAGACGAAAAAATATTTGTATATATATATTTAAATGCATATGTGATGTTTGTGTGAGTGTAAACAAAAAAAATATATATATAAATTTCAAAAAATATATAAACACGAAAAAAATATTTATTTGCTAACAAGCTTTGCTCCTGCCAAAGAAAGTTAATGCACACACTCACAGCTACAAATGGCTTCAACATAAACATTTCTGCTAACTCGCTGTATACTCGTATATTGTATATGTACATACTTCTGTCAGCTATTGCTTTGCTGAACAAAAATCTCTTGTATACCAGGCGGCGCATAAGCACAAGCATGCCTTTCCCAACACTCACACGCATACATTTAAACTTTTCGACACATATTTTCCGCGTGTAATGTGAGAGCGTGTAGCATACGCACTTTTTATGGCTGCTGCAGATTTTCAAGGACTTCATTTTGCCTTTGGCTGGCTTGCAAAAAGCAGCTGCTAACAAGTGTGTAGGTGAATACCTAACTAAAAAAAATCGTAAAATAAAAAAAAATATTTATATACAAAAAAATAATATATGTATAATATATAAAAAATATTCGTGTATATACTATATATATACATATTTATATATATTGAAAAAGATATGTTTATTTTATGTGTATTTGTAGCACGCGAAAAGACTTACAAAATTATTACGGCATATAACTGGGATGAGTGCGGGGAAGAAATGGGTTTATTGCGTTTCCAAGGTTGCGCACACCTGAGCGTACCGTTACATGTAAATATGTGAATACAGGTAACGTTAAGCACACAAAAATTGTATTAAATAGCGGCGCTGTGACTTTAAGCCTTTCGTATTGGAAAAAGGAAATGCGCCACAGAGGAGGCATAAAATTGCCATGAAGACTATACCAAATACGCATGAAATTTAGCTGCTGAATAGCTAAGAAGGTTCGTGCAAAATTTTAGCTTCAAAAATATTTCATACTCTTATTTTATAGAGTCTAAATGCGTCGCCAGCCATTCAACTTGATATTTTGCCAGTTTGATGCCGCTGATTTGCTTTTTAATGCCATTTTATGTTTATTGCGTTGTGCTTTCTAAGTCGTGTTGCTGATATTTTTGTCAATTTTCTGATTAATTTTGATGTTTTAAAAAATAAAATTGCCTAGATTGAGCATAGATATACATTGAGCATCATTTAGCTGCTTTTATGTTCAACTTGAAATTTCATTTTCGTGTTTTATGTCAATTTTATTGATATTAAATTTTTTTTTATTGATTTAAAAATGTACTTGTGTGTGTGAGTATTTAATATTTTTGTATCGCTTTCATATTTTTTTGTTGGTGTTCCAACCTATTGCGCATACATTTAGTTCAGCACACCCCAAGCAAGCTTAGGTAGTACGGTCGCTGTGGCGTATAAGTAACCTACTCGTGTTAAAGCGTATTAAAAATGTTGAAAATAAGTTTATAAATTTTATAATAAAAATATAAATATTTAACAAACCTTTAGTAAACATATTGACTTTTGTATAAAAATTAAACTAGAGTTTATGCGTGAACAGCCTGGATTTAAACTGTACATTCTATTATAAAAGTTGGTGTGCTAAGCTTCAAAGCTGGTTTTTGGTAGGGATATTTATATATAATCGGTTTCTAATTTAAAATTAAAGCTCAAACTTAAATACATTTAAATAATTTTTCCAGAAAATTTAGAAAAGGGTTGCCGTATTTATTTTTTTTGTTACAGTTTTCAAAGAAATTTTATAATTTTTTAACTAAGTATGTATACAAAGTGAAAGATATCTCTGGTATATTTCGGGTAGTTGCCACCTTTATTAACACAAAACTGTTTTAGAAAGCGTTGCTGAAATTTAAAAATAAGCCGCTAACAATAATGTGTTAATAATTTTGTATCAAATTTTAAAGAGAGTTGCCATATTTATTTTTTGTGTGGCAGTTTCAAGTAAAATTTAATAACTTTTAATTTTGTGTATTCAGAAACTATCTTTTTTCACAATTAATAAAAAAATATTTTGTAGATGCCACCTGTTTAAGGAAAATATATTTTATGTGACTTTTTCGAAAGAAATTTAATAACATTTTAAATATGTGTATTCAAATTTATTTGTCACTAAAAAATATTTTGTAGATGCCACCTGTTTACGGAAAATATATTTTGTGTGGCAGTTTCGAGTGAAATTTAATAATATTTTAATTATGTGTGTTCAAAAAATATATTATTGCATAACTAATAAAATCATATTTCTAGAGTTGCCACCTGTCTAAATTTTTTTTTTTGTGTAACAGTTTCAAGAGAAATGTAATAAAATTTCAATTATGTGTATTCAGAAAATATATTTTTGCACCTGCAATAAAAAGTTATTTTGTAGAGTTGCCATCTGGCTTCGAAAAAAGTCATAAAAATTATGATTATGAAATTATGAAAAGTAAACATCAAAAGTGTGTTTAAAAATAAGCTTTTGACGTGATCAGTCGGACTATATTTTGAAGTGGCCACACTTATGCAATAAATTTAAGTTATTTTTTATGCTAAAAAATATACATACAAATTTATAATTTTTTATATCTAAATTGTAAAAAATTTTAGATCAAAATACTTATTATGTCCAAGTAAATGATAAAGTCTATTATAAAAAATTTGTTGGTGGAAAAATTAATAGAAATAATTTTTTTTTTTCATACAAAACGTTGAATTTTGAAAACATTTTTTCCAAATTTTATTTATGTATAAATTCAGATTAATGATGAAATGCGAAAAGGGTACCAATTTTTCATAACATTTGACATTTAACAATAGTAAGTGGTAACCCTATCGAGTTTTATCTAAAAAAAAAGCATTTTGGCAACTACTATTCAACTTTTCCCATAAAATTTCAATTGCATCTTACAAACAGCAAAATTTTCTGATTTTTTATTAGTTTCCTACCGTAAAATTTTAAATTTAATCCATAGTGGCAATCATAGTAAAAATTTATACACATATTTCTTCACAACTATCATGCATTACGTGCGAACTCTAAACTTTTGGTGCTGTGTTCGACGTTATGGGTATGTGAACTTAACTTCCAGCGCTTGAAACCCCAAATAATTGGTTAAACTAAACAATTTTATGGCAACCCAAAGGTACCACACCCAATTAGTAAAAGCTCTATTTGCTATATTGGGTGACTTGACTATACAAATCATTTATTTTTGCTTTCCTAGGGGCAATTATATGGCTACGTGTGATCATTTGGAAAAAAATATCTAATGTCCAGAAACAAAAAACATCATTGCCTACCTTTAGGCGCGTCTTGTAAGGTTGTCTTATAGCAACCAATGGGTAATATTCAAATGTGAATTCACAGGTTTTACTAATATAAAATTTGCATATGTATTACAAACTTTATTCAAATTGTGAAATACAATAAAGAAAACGTTATTTGTTAACTCTTAAATAGTACCCATTGGTAGGGCCGTGGAGTAACTAAAATAAGCCAATATTTCAGCAGCCATCAATCAGAGAATTTCTTGAAGTAAATTTTACCAACGCAATGTTTCTGTAATCAATCAGCATAATGCATCTTTCTTTGTAAACATTTCAAACTTAAAAAAAAATAAAATAAAAAAAGAATTGCAAACAAATGAAGTAAAAAGTCACTCATACGCAATCTGGTACCCAAAAATTGTAGATACTAACAAGTGTCGGTATGTAACACGCTGCAAAGCTACTAAGCGTCAAACTAGTGCATAACTCTCGCTTCATACGACCGGCACACCACTTTCCACCATTACTTCATCATATTTCCCACTCATAATGGAAATTACATTTTTCATACTTCAATCCACTGCACTTAGCAGCGCTCAGCAGTACGACAAGTGCCTGCCAAGCTGGCCAACAATCGGCTGGTCGGCTGGCCGGCTGCTCGGCTGGCTTGGAAAATGTTTATGAAGCGCAAGCAAATTAGGCAAAATGTTATTACAAGAGATTTTGCATAAGCAGCACACTGGACAAATAGACAGCTTGGCGGCGTAATGGATGCGGCCGGAAAGCAGCAAAGCTGAGTTTGCTGTGAAGAAGGCTGGCAAATACGCTAGACAGCGTTGGTAGGTACGAGTATGAAGGGTGGTTCGTAAGCTATATATTTTGGCAAGCAAGCAGGCTGGCTGCTAAGAAATATAGAGAAGTTTATGGAAATGTAGAACAGCAATGGTTTGAATAGTGCTTGAATTGGCTTGTTGGCTTGATTGTTATTGCTTTTGTTGCATATACAAGCATGTGTAAGTATATAGCTATATTTGGGCAGTCAATTGCGGTGAGCTGCTGGTCAGGATGCAGTCAGTTAGTCTTGCTTTGATGCAAAATTTTAATTTTTTTATTTCTGGGTTACTTTATTTGAACAGCTGATGGAGTTGCCAGATTTTATATACGGCGGTATAGGAACGTATGTATATATATTTTCAAGCATATATAAAATTTGAAAATAAGGATATAAAGAGAGAATGCATTTCTTATGCCATAAAAGTGTATAACAGTTTTTCACAATGATTTTGACCGTTCAGTTTTTAGGGAGCTATAAGTTGTCCGATTTTAAATTTCTATCTCAGTTTGAGTAGGGTTGTCTAGGATATTAATTCACACCAAATTTTGTTAAGAAATCTCGAAAAATAAAAAATTTCCTTCCAAGCTCTTGATTTTGATGGTTCAGTTTGTGTGGCAGCTATATGCTAGAGTGGTCCGATTTAGAAAATTATTTCCAGTTATTGTAGCGTTGTCCAAAATACCAAATTTCTACCAAATTTCGTGAATATTTCTCAGTAAATAAAAAAGTTTTTTATACAAGCTCTTGATTCCGATCGCTTAGTTTGTATGGCAGCTATATGCTATAAGGGTCTGATTTAAAAAAGTTTCTGCAGCTATTATAGTGTAGGCAAGTTATTAATTCATACCGAATTTCGTGAAGATATCTCGACAAATAAAAGAGTTTTCCTTGCAATCTCTTGATTTCGATCGTTCAGTTTGTATGACAGCTATATGCTATAATATTCCGAAATTGGTGATTTTCACAAATAAGATGGTTATTGGAGAGAAAAGCACGTGTACAAAATTTCAGAATGGTATCTCAAAACTGAAGGTCTAGTTCGAGTATATACAGACAGAGGACCGTAGAAAAGGACCTGACCAAATCGATTCAGTCCATTGCGCTGTTCATTTATATATATCATATAGACTTTATAGGGTCTCCAACGCTTTCTTTTAAGTGCTACCAATTTCGTGGCAAGCTCAATATAACTTGTTCAGGGCGTAAAAATTGTACTTCCGGCGTGATTAAGACCCGCATACCAGGAGCTCCAGCAATTTCTGGGCTGAGTGCAGAAATAAATCTCCAAAAATGTTTTGTATAAGTGTATATAAAGGTAACTAAATTTAAATATACTTCAAATGACTACTCAAAGTGGCGCTGCGCCAATGCCAGCAATTCGCGTACGCTTGCAACCTGATTTAGAAGTAGCCACAAGCAAGGAAGAGTAAATAAATGAGAGAAAATGCAAACAAAGTCACGCCGTCAAACAAAAAAACATACAACACAAAGGACACACCTACACAGATGTAAGAAAAGACCAGTTAATGCAAGCATGAAATTGCAAATGCAAGCAATTGAGTGGGTGACAGCCAGCGAGCGAAAGAGCGAGGCAGAGAAGGCGAAGGTATATTTATAAGTGCATGAGGCAGCGGCAGCTAAGGAAGATGAACAGGATAAGGCGTATTCCGCTGCAGCAGATGAAGACGATACTAAAAATACAATACAACGACCTATATATGTATATGTGTGTGTGCTGGCTGGCAGCCACTGCAATTGCGGAGCTAAAAACCCATTAATATCCTGTGACATGACCTCGATAGCGGCGCATTTGCAGCAACAACGCAGCAGCTGCTGCAGCGGCGACGTCCAACAAGCGTTGGCGGTGTGTAAAAAGATGCTGTGCAGAAATGCAAGACAATAGTTGGCAACGCTGAAGGTGGCTGCGGCACAAAAAATGGAAATAAAAAGCAGAAAATCGAGGAAAATGCTGGGCTGAAGCTGGGCAGTTGTCCAACTAAGTCAGCGAGTGCGCACAGTTGTATGGCGCAAATTGTGGGGTATCGTGTGATAGTCTGTGATAACGCCTAAAAGTATGCAAATACTAAGCGTCTGCTTGACTGGCGACGTAAATTTAGATTTATATGCAATACAAGCAAGCGAATTTATAAGCAGGCAAGGACTTGGGCGCTGGCATGAAGATACGCATATATGCATATAAATATGTATGCAACAAAAAAATACATATTCCCATAAATATATAAACATATATATATACAATATATGTATGTAAGCCTGCATAAATATGAAAGAGTGTTGCTAAAGGTAACCTAGCAGTAAAGTTGTGTTTGGAATAGTGAAAAAAATATATATTTATATTATGGAAATTTTAAATGAAAGTATTAAGATGAAAGTCTGATTTGTAACTGCAGACAGTTATGAACCTGAAAATGTAAGAAAAAATGTCCAAAAACACAGAAACTAAAAAATTTCTATAAAAATAGCGCGCTCTGCAAAACTATGCTACAACATGCTGTCTAGCCTGCAGTGTTGGAAATTATTACAGGCGTATTGCGGTTTATCACAAACACAGTTTCCATTGCAGAAGAAGACGAAATTGAGTTTAAAATGCAAAGAGAAGTTTGAGTTCTGCAGCATTTATAGTTGAGCGAATTTAAATGTCAATTTTTAAAATATCACTATACTACCTGTACACGGCATTAAATTAAATTAAATTAAATTAAATAATATAAATAAAAAAAAAAATAAAATAATATATCTAAAAAAATAAATAAAATTTAAATTAATTAAATTAAAATTAAATTAAATTAAATTAAATTAAATTGAATTAATTTAATTTTAAATTAAATTAAAATAAAATAAAATAAAATTAAATAAATAAATTAAATTAAATTAAATTAAATAAAATAAAATAAAAATAAAATAAAATAAAATAAATTAAATAATTAAATTAAATTGAATTAAATTAAATTAAATTAAATTAAATTAAATTAAATTGAATTAAATTAAATTAAATTAAATTAAATTAAATTGAAATTAAATTAAATTAAATTAAATTAAATTAAATTAAATTAAATTAAATTAAATTAAATGACATTAAATGAAATTAAATTGCAAAATGACTTTTTTTATGTTTATTTATTGGGCGTGTAACAGTTAAATGAATTGTTGAAATGACATGTCCTTCTAAAAGATTATTTATTTGTAGGAATCGCGCTATGGAAGCTTTTTTTATTTTTTATTTTTTTTTGAAAGTGGCAAAATGTCGGCGGTTTGGAAAAAAGTATTGAATTTGGCCCCCTTTTCGACAGTTTTTCGTAGAAAAAAATAGGAAGATTTCAAAAAAAATAGAAGGTTCCATAGCGCAAGAGCGAATGACGTTAAAAATCCAAAAATCCATCTCCAAAACTACAAAACTTTTCCTTTGAGAGTGGAAATCGTTTTGAGAAACACCATTATGAGAAAAACGCGTTTAAAAGATTGGAATCGCTTTGTTTTGCTATAGCGACGTAGTAATTGGAATTTCGAATTAAAAATTGAGAGAATATTTATTACATTGTATACTATCCAATAATACAATAAAAAAAATCGATTTTTCAAAATTTCCCACTAAGACGATCCTCAAATAGACACAAGATCGTAAATCCATATGTGAGAGATCTGAGAGCTTTTTCACGTTCACTTACCGCCGTATTTGGTATATGATTTGTTACTATAACGACAAACATTTCGGCAATAAACTACGGTATTTATATACAAATTTATGTGTTAGATATGTATATGTGTATCCAATATTAAACGCTCAGTTAAGTTTTCTAAGGTAAAACTGATTCTTATAGAGTCCTATCGTATCATTCCGAGCTTGAAATTGAATGCCAATGTCACATTTAGTTATTGACTGAAGGCGTTTTAGTATTTTTTAGCAAAATCGTTATATCGGGACTGAGCGGAATTATCATTCGATTTCATTCATTTTCACACTGTCGGTAGGAGTTCTTATAAGAGTTGTCCCAAGCTAAGGCTATTGTGATAGCTTTAGTGGCTTAGGAGATATGTACTACAGGTGCCCTTTGTTACTGAAGCTACATACATTTTCGATTAATGGTGTTTTGTGGGTGACAGTTGTCCGACTTCTCCCATCTACGAACTCGTTCTTATTTTCTTGCCAAGGAAGATGTATACCAGGTTTCAATATTATATTTTAATTTTTACTCAAGTTACGGCTTGCACTGACAGACAGATAGATGGACCTATAGACATCTAATAGGCATTCATCAATATTCAAAACAAAAAACTAAACAGAATGCGGTAACAACGGGTTTTCTTCTAAAAAAATTGTCTCACAATTATTTTTTTGTAACCAACAAAAAGTAATTCAATAAAATTCCTCATAACCAGATACCCACCGTCGTAAGATTTTTGTCCGTCTAATAGAGCTGTCCATATATGAAGGCGTGACAAAAACGAATGTTTCAAATGTATTCTTGGCGTTAGAAGCTTCAACTAGGAAATATGCTCCTTTCACACAACTAAATGCGAGCGAATGTTACCGAATGACTCACAATCATCTCATTAGTTTCCTTTGAGCCACCTCGAAACTGATAGCATCAACGCAAGACAATTTCCTTGCTGTGATCATTTTTTGTATATTCTCCTAAAAAATTATCTCAAAATACCAAAAATTCATAATAATTCAGAAAAGGGGAGAACTATAGATTATATATAGGTTTCTTGACAAATTTTATGAAACGTTGTCTGTTTGTCAGAGATAATTTGATCGAAATATTACCAATATATTATAGGAATTACTTTTGTATGAAAATTATAAACCTTAGCTTGGTTCATTTCAGAATGATATCACAAAACTGAAGGTCTAGTTCGAGTATATACAGACAGAGTGCCATAGAGACGGCTAACTCGATCCAGTTCATAAAGCTGTTCATTTGTATATAGTATGTATACTTTAGGGTCCAGCGCTTTCTTTTGGGTGCTACCAACTTCGTGATAAATAAATTATAAGTATTTCAGGGCATAAAAATAGCACTTCCAGTGTGATTTAAGGCCCGCATACCAGGAATTCCAACAATTTCTGGGCTGAGTGCAGAAATAAATCTCCAAAATTTTGTATATAACTGTATATAAAAGTAACTATTCATGTCCGGTTATAGGGATTACTTTTGTATGAAAATTATAAACCTTAGCCTGGTTAGTAGTGGCGTATGAGTAACCAAAATTTCATAACATGAGCATAACTAACGGAGAATTATTTAGGTAATTTAAATGTTAGATCAGATTTGTGTATTGTCCGAGAACTTAATTCTAATCAGGTAGCTGTATCCGACAGTGGTCTGAAACCGACATTTTGACAAATGAGTAGTTTCATGCAGTTAAAGTTTGATTATTTTTGGGAAAATTTTTTATTTCTATAGAAAAGAGATTTGGAAAAAATTTTAGATCGATATCATAACAAATGAACTAAAAAATATTATGATTAGTTCCTAAATTTGTATCATTTAATAAAAATTTCATTTCCATGATATCAAAAAAATTTTAATATTTGATGTCTTGCCTTCCTTTCATCTTCTTTAAAATGTATAAGAATGCTGTGAGCGCTTCTGAGGCAGAAGGAGAGCCTGGTTTCGCATAGGGTTTGGAATCCGCCACATAAAAAAAAACTGCGCAAATGACAAAAAAAAATTCTTAATGATCTTTCGCCTACATTAAGGAGTGTTTTTTGATTGGTGTTTTCAACTCTTTTTTTACATTTCAATACAAAAAATGTATTGTTAAAAAAAAACTGTTTCTTTGTTGTTTTTTAAATTATTCGGCTCACATTTAGGTGCAAAAATCAGAAAAAAATGAGATGTTATTAAGTGAAAGGAGAAATCAAAACATAAAATTATATAATTATTAAAATAAATAAATATTATTAATATATAATTGAAAGAAAAAAAACATTACATATATAGCTACATTAAGAAGTGTGAAAGAATTCTGTTTTTATATTAATTTTGATTTTTAAATTTTTATTTGTTACACTTGGAATCTTTTTTAACACTTTTATTTAGTCATATAACTCTTGAAAATCAGATTCTCATCTGCAGCTGAGAATGAGTAGAGCTTTTGTGACTCTTCTTTATTGTCGTAGACACCGCTTACGCCAGAAATGATTCTTTTACATATAGCTCAAGCAGCTCACTATTTCTGGTCTCATACGAAGTATCCTCTGGGTAGCCAAAGAACATCCGCTTAAAGGCGAGCTAAAGTGCAAAGGCGAACCATCCTTCCTCAGGGTCGTGCGTTTGGGACGTGTCGCATAAAAAATAGCCCCGATGAGAAGTTTTTGTGACTGCTTTTTAAAATTAAAAAACGAAAATTAAGAAAAATTTTTCGACATTTTGTTTTTTCTTTTTTTCGTTAAGCTATGTAGGCATAGTAGTAGCTTATATGTACATTAGAGTGCTTCGAAAAAAAATTTACGTTTTTTACAATTTTGCTAACTCAATTGTTTTGGTCCAAATTAGAAAAAAAAAAATATTATTAAATGTCTGTAACTGCTCTCCTGGCAAGTATAATTATAATAACTTCGGAGGTTGTGTAAAGCTCAAAGACTCAACTCGGATAATTACATTTTTAATAAAGAAAGAATTTTTCTTATGTTTTGTGATATTTTTTTACATCAAGCTGGAACATTTGAAAGGCTAGGAGTTGAGAAAAAATATTAAACTACCTTTTATATGCTACCTTTATATGAACACTATATATTTAATATAAAAAAAAAAATAACAATAAAAATGAAAAATAAAATAAATAAAAAATTATAGCCTTTTTATGGTATTGAATATTCACAATAAAGTGTCTGTTGAAATTGTCGCCAGCACGGTTACAATTTTTATTTATTTGTTCCTTAGCACAAAGTCAATAAATCGTAATCGATGTGCAATCAATGGCTGACCGCTTTTTATTTGTCACTACGAAGTTAGCGCTGGGAGGCACCCCTGACTGGACACGGCAGAATATGGTAGCAATATGCATCAAAATAAATTTATATGTATTTTCATATATTTTCAGTACATATATATATCTATACACTTATATATATGACTCTTTGCAACTTCGCTGCCACACGTGCACCCATATTGTTTACGAATTGCCACCAAATGCATGCAGATAAATGCAAATCTACACAAACACATTCATATGTTTGAGTGCTTGCCTGCACGCATTGGAATGCAAATGCAGTTCATGCCATGTAACTTTATAAATTTTGAGTTAACGGGTTTTCATTCAACATAGCAAGCAAGTAGCTTTCCCATCAAGCACACGGTTTAATGTTTTCTTTGCGTATTTTTTGCTTTAAATAAATGTATTTTTGTATTTTTATCGATACTCACATTACTGTATGTATAAGCAGATATAGGTGTGTACAGTAGGCAAATATACATACATATATGTGTGTGCAACCAAAAATATTTACACCACTGACGGCACAGAGCATGGCTTTTTCTGTTTTATATCCAGGAATGCAAATATTTGTTAAAATTCTCCGATTGCATGAACAGCGTTAAAAATACTCAACTCTTAGCTTTTTTATGGTATTGATATTTTTCAATAATTTTTGTAGGGTTTTTTTAAGGGATAAAGAAAAAACCGTGTACTTATACTGCATATACTGGAGGCTCGCTTTTCCAAGAAATGTTTCACAAAAATAGTTTTAACTGAAAGGCTTCGCTTGTTGGATTGCTAAATTTATTTTCCTACAATAATTGATTTGTAATATTTTTAAGCGGTGGCAAACCCCCTTTAATTCATACATTGAATAGTAAATTTTCTTAAGTTTTTGTTTTTGTCAGTTGCTATTGCTATTTTTTTTACTTTATATTGTAAGCTTTCTTAAACTCTTTATTAGAATATTATTTGCTACTTTAGATTTAAGTTATATTAAAAATGTGGCAACTCTGGTCAAAAATTTATTAATTTAACTGAGGTTAGTGCTAACCCTATTGAATTAATATTATTTATTACTTTTATTAAATAAACAAATTCCCACAGGTGGCAACCACTTCAGCAAATTTCTGTTGTATTTTGCTTGAACCTCTTTTAAATTTTTTTTTTTTATTGAATCATTGTTTCGAATTTTCAATTTTTATTGAATATAAAAATTTTAACAGGTTGCCAACACTTTTCAAAAAAATTTGAATTCAAACTTAATTTAGTGCAAATCTTATTGAAATAATAGTGTTTATTTTTTTTTATTCGAAAAAAAAATTCTAAAACGTGGCAACCCTTTCAGAAAATTTCTCTGGATTTTGCTTAAGATTTTTTTACAGCTAAGCATTTGTTTTCGAATTGTGAATGTTTACTTAATTTAAAAATTTTAACAGGTGGCAAACTCTTTGCCAACACTTCGCAAAAATATTGAAATTCAATCGCAGTTTAGTGCAAACTTTATTGAATTAATAGTCTTAATGTTTTTTTTTTTTCAAACAAAATTTAAGGTGGCAACCACTTCCGCAAATTTATTTTATATTTTGCTTGAACGTTTTTAATGATTTCATACTATTGAATCATTGTTTCGAATTTTCAATTTTTATTGAATATACAAATTTCAACAGGTGGCAACCCTTGCCAACACTTCTCAAAAAAATTTGAAGTCAAACGTAATTTATGTAGTGCAACCATATTGAAATATTAGTGTTTATTTTTTTATGCATACAAAAAAAATCTATCAGGTGGCCACCCTTTTAGAAAACTTCTTTGTATTTTGCTTAAAACTTTTTTTCTAAAGATTTTTTTCAACTAAATATATGTTTTGGAATTATCAATGTTTATGGATTTTATAAATTTTAATAGGTGGCAACCTTTTTCGAAAAGTTTCATTTAGTTTTTCCTCAAACCGTTTCCAAAAATATTTTTGCAATTGACTTTTTTAGTGTAGAATTTTCAATATTTAGAAGAGACAAATCCGAACAAGTGGTAACACTTTTTAAAAAGTTTTTTGTTTCGCTTAAAATTTCTTTTAATTTTTCTCACTATAGAATTATTTAATATCGAACTTCCAAATTTTATTGAGAAACAAGTTTTCAGCAGGTGGCAACCCTGTTAAGTTTTTTTTAGTATACCTGTGTTTATCAAAAATTTATCTACATACTACATATATACATATATATTGTACAATCAAATTTTTTGGTTTGATTTGTCAAAATTCAATGAATAATCAAATGCTGACAGGTGGCAACCCTTTCATAATTTTTTTTTACATAATCCTCTCTACAATTTCTTTTTAGTACAGAATTTATTGGTCTCGAATTTTCAAATATGTGAAACCTTCTGTTTGAAATTGCACAGCAATTTAATAAAGAAAAAAACTTGTGATTTTGTTTTGATTTGAAAATTGCCATTTAAAAAAAACGTGATTAATTTTCTTTCGGACACGTGTTATTGTTTTTCTAGAAAAAATCACACACTAAATAAATCTGCAAAGTTCTTTGTCTCCAGTGAACGGCACTTCTCGTATCTATCGACAAATATTAAATCGTATATACACATATACACACGAAAGAGCATATATACACTCATACATACTTAAAAGTTTCCTTCTTTCTCCGAGATGTGACACATAAAATTGTAAACAAGCAATTTGTACACCTGAGTAGACACTCGAATGCACTTCACAGCAGTTGAAATAAACAGGAAGCGCACAAAAGTATACTATATTTACTGTAAACTATATAATATATAAATATGTGCTTCATAAATAAGTACAGTGCTAGTAGTCACATTTACACACATGTGGCAGCAAGAAGTTGAAGTGCAAAGCTTAGCAGCTTCACTTCTCGCTGAGTGAAAGTATCATTGCGGAAGGAAACTGTAGCAAATAACATAGAAAAATCTTAGCAGTTGCCCTTGGAGAGCGTCGTTTGTTTGCTTGTATGTTTGTTTATCTACTCGCTGCTTTATACTTAAGTATATTTAAGCACAAAATGGCAACCGATAGCATCACTGGTACTTTGACAATAACATTACGGTTATGTGCACATACATGAAGTAAGTAGTACATGTCTAGTATACATGTTCGTACAGCTCATATAAAGCTCACGGCAGCATCCTTGTGACAGTTGTAAAGTCATCGTTGACCTTCACTTAACGGTTATTGTTCTTACCTGTAAAGAGAAAAAGAGAGGGTAAGTGAATAAAATGTGGAAGTCAATTAGTTCGGGGGTATTTGAGTGGAAAATAGTGGCAGAACTTATGTAAACACTGGTTATATGAAGATAAAATAAATGAAAAAATAATTCAAGTGTACTGTATACTTAATTTGTAAATATTGAAAGGGAATTTTTTAAATATTCTTTAACAGGTAATATGCTTTTAAAGCTTGGGTGGAGATTTTTTGATGATATTATATATTCTGCATTTTAGGTGACGAAATATAAGGTTTAGTTCAAAATTTTATACAAAAAGAATTATATAAATATTGATACCATACCGTTCCTGTTTTAATGTTACCTATTTACAACATAGTGGTTGATAGCCCTGAATTATTATCAGGCTAACATAACCTATAGTCAATTGGTTCAGTGTCAAATACCAACATACGTCTGTAGGTTAATCTATTTTATTAAAATTCAGACCGCTGTAATTTTATAAACCGACCCCAACCTGTTCACGTCTAACTCTCAAATTGAAAAGTGAATTTTGTCCATTTCATTTCCTTCAAAGTAATCCCCTCCCGCTTCAATACACTTATGCCAACAAATTTTCCAGTCGTTATACTACTTGGCCATCAGACCCTTCTTCGATTCAGCTTTTATATCTTCAATTGAGTCAAAACGGTGTCCTCGGAGTAGTTATGTGAATTTGCTGAATATTCTCACAAAACGAAGCGTTTCTCAAATACTAATGAATATTTTGACGTGAAATTTAGCATAGATCTAACAGTACTGCCAACTTACAGAAACAAGATTTACCGACTCGAAAAACACGCAAAGTATAAATTAAAAATTCACTTTTTAATTCACAGTGATGATCACAGTTGTAAATATAGTAGCATAAATAATTATTCCGGCCACTCCCGACATGGATTCGATCTTAACAGCGGGTGGCATTGATAACTGCATAGAGGTCTTTAGCAATGTCTATAGCTATAGAAAAGCTGCTATTCTCTAAAAACTCCCTTTTTAAACACCAGAGCTGACTGTGATCAGACCTTCGCACAGGAGACCGTAGAAGTGGCTCTAGTCATGCCTGGACGCTATGTAAGATAGCAATGGCTTTATGCAAGTCTGAGTTAAAGAAATAAATCGAGGAAAAAAATATGTAGAGACATTTCATGAGTACTCAAGGATTGAACGCATTCTGGCATCCTACTCTACTTGGATATCTAAATGGACGGTGCAGTGAGCAGTCGTTAAAAATATTATCACTATTATTGAGGTATTCCGTTGAAGAAGTAATAAAGGAGGAGCTTCGGAGGGAATGTACCTTTCTAGACCTTTTCGCTGAACGTTACCTCACCTGGACATTGAATTCATTCAATCTTTTTCTCGGGCTATGTAGCGAACTGTGTTAGATTACTACCTATGGATTGGAGTCTGATTAGAATGTCGTTTTTACCGAAGGCCAGAATGAGCTCCCCTTCGTTGTTAACGATTTCCGGCTCATTAGACTATCATCGCTTCTGTTAACTACGTTGGAAAGGCTCATGAATTTGTATATTGGTAGTAGAATATCGAGTTTACACTGTAGACGGCCACGCAAGTCTATAGCAAAGGCAGGTCGGTCAACACTGCTCTGCTGCTGCTGTACTATCATGGTAGGCACCTTTCTCGGCATCGAGAGAACCTTTAACAATTTGAACCAGAGGCGTTTAGGTAAAATTAAGAGGTCTCCCCGAACGTTAATCACACTTAGACAGTTAAGAATGCCGGTGCATTGTGTACACTAAAACTGTTATCATACATAACTGATCATAAGACCCTCACCAATCGACAAAGCGTTAAAATCAATCACCGACAACTTTTTCTGAAAATCTTTACTCTCACGGTTTGAGTACGAATATGACAACAGCCAGTTAAAAACTCTTACATTCCAGTGAGATGAATTTTGCCAAGAAAAAGTAACTCAATAGGCCTCTTACGTTCTATTTTAGGTCAAAAAGATCTCGTTATTGCATGTTGGATGCTTGAGTACAAGAGAATTGCAGAGCACCGACTCGTTCCCAGCCTGATGAGACTAAAGTAGTAATGGTGCACCTTTCGAACTCATCCGGCTTACAGTTTCTACTAATTTCGTTATGACGCTGCTTGAGCACTTTCGATTGCGAAGTGAACCCTCAGCCTTTTGAGTGAAACAGTAATACGAAGCAGGGAGGATGGCATGTGTAGAAGTTCATGTAAGTGAGGAGCCAGAAACGACTCTTTTACATATAGTTCAAGCAGCTCACGACTTCCGGTCCGGTAAAAGTATACTCTGGCTAGCCATAGAAAATTCGTTTAAGGGTGAGTTAAATTGAGAAGGCGAACCATCACTGCCCAGAATTGTGTGCTGGGTTTGGGACCCACCACTTAAAAAATGCTTCTAATGAAAAGGAAAAACAGCCTCGGAAGAGAGACCCCCCTTTTGATGTCGACCACGGCAAACGCATTAAATATTACGATTTAAGAGCATGCACCTGTAAAGTCCGGTCCCTTAATTACGAAGGTGTCGCTGCCCAGCTAGTTGATGTACTCGGCTGATGAAGACCTAATTACAATCCGCAGCAAAGAGAGGTTTAAAGGATCATAACTGGTGATGAATCGTGGGTTTATGATTCTACCGTGGAAACCAAAGCTCAAACATTCTAATAGAAGCTGTGAAATGTAAAGTTAAGTCGAATGTGAAGGTTTTGCTAACAGTTTGTAAGTCTAGCTTAATTTGCGTGAAGCACTCCGCCAGAAACGCCCGGATTTGGGAAAAACAAAAATTGACTTTTGCACCATGATAACGCAACCTTGCTTGTGCCAGAAAGTTTAAAAGATCTGTACAACCGGCTGTATGAGATGTAATGATAAAGCTGGCAAATTCTGACAAATGATCAATAGAATATCAAGATGCCTCTACGTATTTTCCATTGAAATATCTCAAAAACTGAACAACAAATTTTTGTAATTCCTCAAAAACTTCGCCTGACTCGACTCTGGATTTAGACTTAAAGTCTTTTAGACATATGTAGTTGTTTGGAATGAGCAGTAGAAAATTTCCACATAAGCGATTTTTCCTATTTTTCCTTAAAATCAACACACTCTAATGTATATATCTGTATTCTCTTATTTATTGTTTTTTTTTTTTTGCTATTTATTTATTACAAAAATTACATAAAAATTCTTTCTCGGAAATGTTTTGAAAAATAAAAACTTTATCAGTAACGCATAAATTAATGAAATGTATTATTTTCCGCATGAATGATTTGTTTGCTCATATATCATTCATCGGATACCTTGATATAAGCCAAAAATGTTAAAAACAAAAAAACAGAGAAAATTTCAAAAAATATTTGCGCATAAATTTCACACGCCGAACATATTTAATGGCAGCAAAGCGGAGCAGCGCAAGTCAAGTTCAAATGTTTTTCAAAATTTTGTTATTATTTCACTTGCGTGTGCATTAATCACTTTTTATGGCGCGCAAACACACACACGCACAAGAACGCACGAACATTTTGTAGCGCAATGTAAACGATGTGATCGCTCAATTCGTGGAGCGCTGGGAAAAAAACGCCCGTAACGTGGCAATGCAAATGTGGCAGGCAGAGAAAAGTAAAAAATATCAGTCAAACCCGCAAAGGACAAAGTGAAGCGTTAGAAGCGGAGAGGTACGCTACCATTCACTTTCCATTCACATTCACCTTAACCCATAAATAATAAATTCTAACAACGCTGGTGACCCAGTTCGAGGGCGCACCAGCGTGTAGGGCGCGTGCCCACGCTAACACACACACACCTGTGTGTGTATGCAAACAAATAGTTGCTAGGGCACAGGCACATGTTCCTGCAATTCAACTGTAAAGTGGGCAACCAGACGCCTGCAGGCTCGCCATTTGTTCGGTTCAAGTTATGAGGGGAAATGATTGTGTGCACAATGCCGTAACCCCTTTTGCGGTGAATTCAACATTTTTCACAAATTTGCCTCCTTTTGTTCGGCTGGCTGTTGGCGGCAGCGCGAGCAGTGGATGTGGGCGTAGAGCGGCTGGCAAATAGCAACGCAGTCGTTGCAGGTGAGAAGCGTGCGAAGGCGCAAAGCGAAACGTATTGTCATATTTTTCATGCGATTTGTCATTGCTGCCACACACATTTAACGGCAAGGAAATCGGCTGCGATGTAGGTTAGTGTGTGCTAGTTGGAAATGGTATAAAATTTGTTGTAACTGCTTAAAGCCGTAAGTTGCTTGCTTGGCACTGGGAAGCAGCAATTTTCGTTGAAAATGGTTTCTAGACAACTTGATTGAGTTTTAAGATACACTGTGTTTAAAAAGTTTGTGGATATTCATAAAAAAATTGCTATTCATTAAAATTAAAATGCTTTCATAATTTATGACTATGGAAAATTAGCATTCGAGCTCCACGTACGAAATCCGAATACAATTAAATCTGTTATAAATAAGTAGCCATAAAACACACGTTTGAAGGCGAGCTAAAGGAGAAGGCGAATCATCCTTCCCCAGAATTGGGCTTGGGACCCGCTACGTCAAAAAAAGCCCTTATAAAAAAGTTACTCTGCTATAACCACGTAAGCGGTGTCTACGCTAATCAAGAAGACGATAAATTAAACGTGTGCCAGTGTTGCCGATTCTCGATTGCTATTTACTGTTGTGGTGAACAAGACTAGGTAAATCAACATTTTTCTCTAACTTTTGTTTGAATATTAAATAAAATACATGAACTATTTTGAAATAATATGCGACTAAATATTTTGGCGTTGCCATCTTTCTGCAAAAGTAATAGTTTATTTTTTCACATAAAAATGTAGCATTTTGAAAATTCCTTAAGAATCATAAAATTTAATAGTTTAAATTACTTAAAATTAAATGCAACTAAATTTTTGTGGCGTTGCCATATTTTTGTAAAAATGGACTTTTTCTACACGAATATAGTTTTTTTTTTTAAAGATAATTTTTTTAATTTTATATGTACAATTAATTTAAGGCGTTGCCATCTTTTTTGTATAAAATATATTTTTTTCCAAAAATTATAGCTATTGAAAACTTTTAGGCAAAAATTAAATTTGTTATATGTTAACTGTTTTGAAATATTATGACACGAAATTCTTCTGGCGTTGCCATATTTTTGTAAATTTTTTTTTTCACAAATACAGTTTTTTGAACTTAATTTTAAAACATACATTTTTTTAAATTTTTATATACATAATTAATATATGTATGTAAGACATTGCCATATTTTTGCATAAACGATTTATATGCACAAAAACATTTGAAAATTTTTAAACAAAATTTAAATTTGAAATATGTTAACTGTTTTAAGTAATTATGGGGCTAAATTTTTCTGGCGTTGCCATCATTTTGTATAGAGAAGGGGATTTCTCCTAAAAACAAATTTTGAAAATATATCTTAAATACTGATGTTTAGCAAAATGCATTAATAATTTTTAGGGGTTGCCATTTTTTCTCTTATTTATCAGCTCTAGCGAAATATAGTTTAGTGAAAATTCTAAAATTTTATATTTTTAAATATTACGTCTTTACATTTGTATTCCATTGCCATCTTTTTGTAAAATTTTTTTTATTTTTCACCAAAAAATATATGTTTTTGAAAACTCCTTGTCGAAAGTTAATGTTTAGCAAAGCTAAGAATATACATATACATATGTACAATGTATTACAAATAAATGGGTTGCCAACTTAAAAAAAAAAAATTAATTTTGTGAAAGTCAACATTTTTTCATGTCCTTTGAATTTATTAATTAAAATATTTTAACTCTTTTAAAATTTTACGCAACTAAATTTTTATGACGTTGCCATCTTTTTACTTAATTCCACAAAATTTAAAAAAAATACAGTTTTTCAAATTACGCTGTTTGAAATTAAATCAAAATATTTTAATAATTTTGTACTATCGACACTCAATTTTTATGGCGTTGCCATCGTTTTGTTTAGAAGAACTTTTTTCTGTTAAAAATATTAATATTTCACAGTTCTTAGCCAAAAGCAATATATACTACCTACATGTGACATGTGTATATTAAAATAAATATTTGAAATTAATGGGTTGCCATCTTTTTCGTACGAATTATATATGTATGTACGTATGTATATGTATTTATTGTCAAAGAAATATACATATTTCAATAAAATTTAAGCGTCAAGGCTTTAAATTATTGTATAATTTGCGATTGTATGCGACTAATTTTTTGTGGCGTTGCCATATTTTTATAAAAAATTATATTTTTTCCATAACAAAATATAACATTTTGAAAACTTGTTGTTTCGACTATTGTTTAGCAAATCCAAAAATTTATGGGTTGCCACTTTTTAAAAAAAAAAACTATTTTACTTCTAGCGAAATGTAGTTTTGTGCAAATATGTGGTTTTTGCATGGTAAAAAAGCATATCGACCGAGTTTTTTAGCTCGTTGGCCGGTATGGCCGCCAGTATGCCGGTGCAAGCCTTTTGAATAGCCTCTACGTCTGCATAACGCTTTCCTTTCGTGGGAAAATGCATTTTTCCGAAAGAGAAGAAGTCCCACGGTGCCATATCAGTAAAATGTGATTTTTGGTCAAATAATTGGTCACAAGGGTCGATCGAATGTTGGATTCTGAGCAAAATGAATTCACGCACAGTTTCGATGGAATTTCCAATACGCAATAACTTCACTGCCAATCGATGAAGCGTTATGAAATCATTGGACAATCGATTAAGATATCAGATTCTAACGCACCTGTCGACATGTAGATGGCGCCACTAAAGGGCGCAAGATTCAAATTTCAAAGCCTGTTTACTTTGGAACGCACCTTGTACATATGTACTAGTACCCTAAATTCTACTCCCATAAATAAGTATGTATAATATATACTTATCACTTTCCAAGAAGTGCAAATTCTTTAAGGAGACTTTCAATTTTTTTTGCTTAAAGGGATCCATTGACCGGGGTCCAAGAAATTGTTACCTGATATTAATGTGTCAGACACACACACATAGCTCTTACCAACAATCTCTGTGGCAATTTCCACGTAGCGAAATGAAAATATTCTGAAAATTGTCACAATATATCTTTCATTGCAATTCTGTGAATTTATTACTTCTTTGTGTTCTTCATTTTCCGGTATAAATAAAGGCGGAAAAGTTGCACAAGAAAATTGCAAAGAGGGCGAGAGTTGCGCAGTGAAACGCAAATATTTTGCCAATTTTCTTTTGTTGAAAGTGAAAAAAGGAGAGCTACAGTAACAGCCGCGCAGCGGCAAAGTAACAAAGCACATGTCCATTGTGCGAAATGGGTTAAAGGGATGAGTGGAAGGAAGAATGAAAATGCAAAATATTATCTGTGAGCATCCGTTATGCACAACGGTATATTGCGGTCAAGCCGTGTGGGTTGGATGGTGTCCTGGATGAGAGAAAATATGTTTACTTCCTGGAATATGAGCTGAAGATCAGTACGTAGGAGAAACATTGTTGTTCTTTACAATCCTTCACTCTATGGAGGTCATTATTCAAATCGGCCAGAGCTCGGGGTCCCAATATGAACTCAATGATTGTCGAACAAAATCCTAGCTAGTACTTTAAGTAGCTCTTTCTCCATATTCAATCCTTTCGTCCTCAAGGTAGCCAAGAATAGTCAACGTATTCATATTTCGGCAGTATAACCTGATTGCAATTGGTTCAGTCTACGGTGGTTGAATCAGCATTAGGTTTACATATTGGTCTTACGGTTCTAGCTCTGGATCTATGGACTTCCACGTGCGCATGGCAGGAGTTAGTCGACGAGTAGATCTATGCGACTGCGCGATCCTTTTGGTCTAGAGCAGAAGGCGGGAGATCCACTTACTTCATCCTTTTAGCAAGCTTCATTTTGTTACAAACGTGGGTATTCTTCCCGGCCTTAACAGCCTTCAGATACCCAAAATATTAACCAAAATATATTTAGTTGATCCACAAAAGATTTTGAGACTCACTGCTATCTCTCTGAAGCCAACATTATAATTGTTTCTTTAACATTTTTAATGTTATCGATGTGTAGAAAGCTGAACTGGCGACTTGCCTGAAGGAAGTTTTTATATATCGATTCTGTTTGTGAGCACAGATTTGGGTCAAATTTGATCAGATGGTACGTAGGTGTTTTAGGTATCATAACGTACCAACGATCTCTACTTGGCATATTTCTGTCACAAAATCGACTCTGCAACCCAACTTTACTTAAATGAGTGTAATCGGCAACGAATAATTCTTGATCCATTCAGTCACATATGACCTCATACAACAGTTTCTTATGGCCCCAAGTTTGTTATGAATCCTTTTGCACCTCATCTTGTACAACTGTCTTAATTACGTAATCAAAATGCCTCGAGGCATTCTAGTCTGACAGTTTTAATTATAATAACATATCAACCACTACACACATACATACACAGAAAGGCCTCTATGTGTTGAGCATACTCGATAATTCAGCTCAGTACAGCTCAATTACAGATTTCAGGCTGCATAAATGCTGAAACGTATTAATGAAGTGTAAATGATAATGTCTTTTCAACTAATTTAGCTCAAGGCACACCATCGATGCTTTCATATCAACCATAGTTGCACACATACATATACATTTTTTAGTGGCGCTACGTGCTTTATATTAATTAAATCCGTTTTACCTTTACAAATTTTCACTCCAATAATTTTTCGCATTAATTAATTTCAATATTCGCTGGTGGCAACAAAACTGACGTGAAAATGCACTAAATTGAGTCGATGGCGTCCACACACAGACAACAGGCCACCAATATACTCATGCAGACGGCTGCTTCAGTATATGCTCCTTGTCATATATATATATATATATATGTATATCTGTGTGTGCATATGTGCGTGTATGTGGAACATGAGATCATTGAAAATTTATAAACAAGCGGCGCCATTTGCCTTGTGCAAGTATTTGTGGCTAGATAAACTTGCAACAGCTGCAGCTGCAACTTCGCCGCAAATACTTAACAAGCTTATATGGCTGCGTGTGTGTGTATGCAGTGGTAGATTATCGGTTTACAGCCTGTTAGCAGCAGTCGCTTGCATGGCTGGTGGCTCGTAGAGGCGATGTCAGTAAAAAAAAGTTCTGTGTCATCATATTACCTGCGAAAGAGTTGCACACAGTAGCCGTTTGGCTTTGTGTGGATATACTGAGGTATGTGTGTATGTGAGAATGTGTGTTATACAGTGTTCCAGTATAAGGTAGTATGTAGCAGCCCTATAGAGAAATTTTGTGGAAAATATTATTTTAAAACGGTCAGTGTTCATAACAACGCTGTTTCGTATTATTTCTTCTTATAGCTTTTTTGCAGTGAAATTTATTAATATTACTCGCAAAAATTATTTAGAACTAAGTGAAAATTTGTGTCGAATATTATATTCAGTTTACATTTTAAAAATAAATTTAGTACTAATTTAGTACATCTACATATTACACATAGAAAGAAAATACGCTCCAAATCGAGATATTTTACTACTATCTACGTTCATTTTGTTTTAATTATTTTTATAGTTATCTTTGCAATGAAGTTTAGTACTATTTTAGTACTCTCAAAAACTAATTTAAAAGCAAAGAAACGTTTCTGGCAGATATTGCAACAATTTTCATTTTTAAAAATATGTTTAGTACTAATTTAGTACATCTGCATATTGTACTTAGCTAGCTTTGCAATGAAATTTAGTACTATTTTAGTACTTACTGAAGGTGTTTGAAAAGATGGAAATATTTTTGTCTAATATTATGATAATTTTGAGTTTATAAAATATTAGTACTAATTTAGTAATCTTGATATAATATTAAAATTTAGCAAAATCATTTTCTATAGAAGGATTTTCATATTTGGGCTTATTTTGTACTAATTATTTTTATAGTTCGCTTTGCAATGAAGTTTAGTACTATTTTAGTACTCACAATAACTGTTTTAGCATTCAGAAAACCTATTTAAAAGCAAAAAAACGCTTCTGACAGACATTGTAGTTCTTTTTAAATTTAAAAATTAATTTAGTATTAATTTAGTACTGTTTTAGTATTTGAAAAAACTGTTTTACTACACACAAAAAACTATTTAAAAGCTTAAAAAGGTTTCTGAAGAACAGTGTGGCAATTTTAAATAAAAAAATTTAGTACTAATTTAGTACATCTATATCTTGTATTAGTATTCTAAATAAGGTAATATAATTTAAGTCGGGACTTTTTAATACTTTTAGCTCAAATTTTTCTTTAGTTTCTTACCAAGGAAATTTAGTAGTATTTTAGTACTCACAGAAAAAAGTAACAAACACTTCTATTTTTTATATATTTCGTACTAGTTTAGTACACTCTTTTGTAGTAATATTACAAATCTATTTTGAAGGTTCTTATTTCAAATCACGCGAAGATTTAGTAGTTATCTGAAAGTTCTGAGTATTTTAGTACTTAGTTTCTTATCAAGCCTTATTAAAGTCCGAGTATTTTAGAACTTAGTTTGTTATCAAATGTTATTTAATGCTTATGTACTAACTACTTAAAGAACAAAGTTTCTGTATTGAGATTAGTACAAAATACCAGAAAGGCAGATTTGACTTTAGAACTCACTATTAATTAATTCACTAATTTAGTACTAAATTCAGTTCTTTATACGGCGATTAAACTATTTTGGATAAACCAATTTTATTTTGATGATATTCTTCTTTATTGGCGTAGATGATCACTCAGAATTAAATTTAGTACAACAAGAGGTCTTAAAACTATTTTTTACCCAGTTCAGTACTAAAAAAACATCTTAAAAAAGTCAGTACCTGAACGCATACTTTTTACCACTACGTTTAAAAGTTTTTTTTTAATCCAATTCGACCCTTAGCCGGTTAGAAAAAAATTAGCACTAATTTTAGCACTAAAAGCCGCCCAAACGCTTTCCAATTTTTTTTTTAATTAATAGGTAGTTAAAAAAATTACCACTAATTTTTGTACTAAAAATCATTATAAACAACCCAATCTTTTTACGTAGTAGTAGTTCTCAATTTAGTACTAAAATTTTCTTTACAAACTCGTCTCTCCCAACACAAAGTTGTCAGTGACTGTCAGTTGTCAGTCTGTTGAGAAATGTTTATGACTAAATTTAGTAATCCAAAGGACGACACAAATATTTAGTACTCCTTTTAGTACCAAACCCAGTCCCACGGCAAAAATATTTAGTACTCATTTTATGCCAAAATATTCCCATATACATATACTTCAACAACTTCAGATGCCCAAAAATAATTTTAGCACTCATTATAATACTCAAATATTTTTTCAGGAACGCCAAAGCTGCAACACATTTTTTATTTCAGAAATTTTTACCATCCAATTTAGTACTCCAAGCGACCACAAACAAACTTTAGAACTCTTTGTAGTACTAAAAAGTTTTTTTTTAATTCAAAAGCTCAACACAGTATTCTTTGGATCTAGTAATCCGAACTTTTACTACTAAAAAGCCAAGCAAGACTAAATTTCAAAATATTCTTTAATAAAATTTAGTACTGCCGTCTATAGTCTTGAGTACTCTTTTTAGTATTAAATATTGATCTTCCTCTTTTCCTTGAAGGACGTATCTCAACTGATGTCGCTGATGATGTTAGTCAAATCCGATAAGGCCTTTACAAGTACTTTTCAAAATATCTATTAAAAACTGCGTATAACTCAAATTAGTACTCCAAGCGACCAGAAAATATTTAGTACTCTTTTTAGTACAAAAAATTTCAGTAAATACTTTCCTAGCGACTTATTTCACAACAGATACTTGTCAGCGCCGGTGCTTCAGTTTTCATGTCATTAGGTTTTCAGTTCAGTTGTCAAGTGAATTAGCACAAAGACAGCACCGAAGCACGATGAACCGAACGAGAGCGCAAAAAATATGTGAAGAGTGGAGAACTGATGTATGTGTGTATGTATGTATGCATGTGTGTATGCATGCGCGTGTGCATGTATGATTGTGTACATATGTGTGTGTATATTTATATGAGAGAGTAGTGCAAAGCGAAGCGTAAAGCAATTGCAATGAAGGTTTCATATGGCAACACCACAAGCTATCACCAGCACTGCCATTACTATCTACCAATATTTTACAACAACAAAGCCGGCGCATGGAAATGTGGCAGCTGTGCGAAATACTATATTCAGTAAGCGATTTACTTTGACTTTAATGCCGCGAGCTACTCATATGCCGAATCATTGCGTACATGGTTGCGGCATATTACAGTTTAGGTGTGTATATGTGGGTGCTTGCTTATGTTTGCGTGGTTCCATATTTGTATGTATGCAGACGTGTGCGTTTTGAGTGCGTACTCTAATTTCTTTGAACTTGAATACGCTGGTAATGATTGCCTGACTGCCGATTATGTAGCATGTTGGCATTGCCATATATCATACAAAGCTTTATATAGTATATGTATTGTACACACATGTATATAAAGAAATACATACAAATATGTGCATGTGTGCGTGCGTGACTTTTAGCGCAAGCTTACCAAATCGGCCTTTGTAGTCATAATGACCTCGAGCCATACAGATTAAGCAAATTTTATTGTAATCGCATGTGGCTCACAGCCACTCAACCACATTTCTATATCTGTATATATGTATATGTATGTATATACACATATACGTGTATGTTTTTGGTAACGTATGGCTATGTGCACTTATTACAATAGCCTCCTGCGCTGCTGGCAGCTGGTCTTTTATGCGAAATTTATTTAGGAAGGACTTGTTAAAGGCATATTTAAGCAGACATTTATATATTGCGGAAGGATATGGTTTAAAAAGTTGCTAAATTATTTCTCTTCTCGAGGTTTCTTTTTCCGAAAAATGTTTATGTAGACACCGTGATCATTTATGAGCTGTGAAATGTCGCATATCTTTTTAGGTTGTGTTACTTATTGAACATTGACGCTGGAATTTGATGGGAAGTTGAGAATAATGAGAATGTAAATATGTTTAAGTTTATGCATATAATGGTGCTATATGTGTTGAGTTTTTCCAGATGGAGTTTAGCTACTAAGTCCAAGAAGAGTAGTCATTCTTTAGGATGCCAGCGCTTGACGCGAACTTTAGAAGTCTCTGCGGCCTCACTTTCCATACCTCTGTCTTCTGTCTAGATCGTCGTATAGACAATGCATGGGTTTCCCAATGTTGATCACGTTTTCGGATGTTAGTCGTACACCATTCTAGGCAATCTCATACACTATATGATTGGCCTCGATGCCTTTCTAACCTGGCACCAAGTAGAAGTGAAGTTGCTTGCCTCTGGCTATACTTTCCACTGTTGCTTACCAAGACACTTCTGGTTAATATTCGATACGAGGTTACTGCCTTGATTGCTACTTGGCTGGCTTCGTAGATGTTGTCTCTGGAATTGCCTGCAGGTGCATTCGAAACCAGCTACGCGGCTTTCGTAATAGCAAAGAACTCAGCTTGAAATATACTGCAATGATACGACAACTTAAAAGGTTGTCTTATGCCTAACTCTGGACAGTATATTCCCACACCAACTCCAACGTCTATTTTCGTGCCACTCATATAAATGTTTAGAGTATGGCGCGTAGCTAACATACCTTTACGCCAACCATCTTTTCCTATGTTTACTTTGAGCCTTCTTTTCTAGTTGAAAAATGGGTTCATGTAGTTTGTCAAACCACCATTACCCACCAAGCTATGCTTCTATATGCAACTTCTTCAGCAGACAGTAGCCGCCTGCCAATTTTTCTGCGCAGTTTTCAGCGAAAAAGTCTTTAGGAGGCAGTTTTCGTAACAGTTCAATAGCCGCCGTTTTAGTTCTTCATAAAGCTCCCGTAATGCGTAACGCGGGGAGCCTCTGAGCACTTTCTATAGGCTTCTTGTAGACGGATTTCCGTATATCCGTCTGTCCACCATACTACTACAACGTAGGGCAGAATCATTCTTACAATAGCTGTGTAGCACCAGTGCATGAGAGCGCCCTCAGGTTGTGGCGAGCATTTAGAAATATATTTCAAATAGTTATTAGCCATCAGAAATGATCTTGCATTAAAAAATAAAAATGTAAGCGAAATATATCAAAATATTAAACATAACCTCTGTAATTGAAGTCGATAGCCACTTTCGATTGGCCACTTTGACGTTATGTAATGCTTAACATCTAAAATTTTGATATAAGAGCGCTAGAAGTCGGCTTCAACTTTTTATCAATTTGCTCTACATAAACACCGCTGTAGAAGAGCTCCTATGATTTCGCAAATTTAGCTAGTATTGAAACTTTGCGAGCTTTCAAGATACTAGGTTGATAGTATCGGATGTACCAGATAAAACTACAAGTATATATTTGGGGACGGTATCTCCTTCAGTTTGGAATTTCTGAACTGTAGCATTGATAATTTGTTGATTTGTTTCCAAATTTCGTAGCTTTGATTCAATTTCGATAAGTAGTTAAGTTTTAAAAATCACTTTCAGTGACGAGCAAATGTCTTTAAGCTGTGATAAATTTAGATATTTATGTTACAAAAGATAAACTTTACCATACAATCTACGGATTTTAAGTCCATATGTACTTAAGCCCCCATAACGGTATTTTTGTATTCCTAGTGCCACAGTTCATCTCAAAATGGTTAACACAAATGTTATTATTACCAAGAACTTCCTGGATATCCTAGCTCCTAAAAAATATAGTTGAAATGCTAAATAAGGGGAAACTTCATATCAAAGTCTAAGCTTTCATTCTGGAGATGAGCAAAGTGGCGAATTTTTGAGGTTATGTATATGTTTACCCCAACCCCAAAACAGCTCAATCCTTGCTTGAATCTTAAATCTAATTAAAAAACTAGACAGTTTAATTAGATTTAAGATTTTATAACTTATTGTTAGGCTTTAGGAAAAAGCAGATCCAATAAATAAAATAATTTTGAAAAAAAAAAAAAAATATGTTTACCCTATACAGAATGAACTACCTTGGCCATAAAATTTCTATACATATATATACAAAAATGATCAATGTGGCAAGCTTAATCCATTAAGCCATGTCCGCCTGCCTTTCCGTCTGTATATACGCTAACTTTCCACCGGTTTTTGAGATATCGAAATTTTGCACACGTTTTTCTCACCAAGAAGATGCATATTTATTGGAATAATCTATATCGGACTATAGCATATAGCCGCCATAGTATTATCAGCTGAAAAAATTTATGAAATTATAACATGGCTTAAATTTTCCTTGAAACATGCATGACAGCCCTTACAAATAACACTAAAAAATAGTAGCCCTATGCATAACTGGACTTTCGCAATGTTTGCCGAAAATAACAGTACTATACTTTCTCACGTACTCACACACGCCTCACAATTAGCCAAACTTTTTAATGGTCGACCCAATTAGTACACACACTCAACAGCTGCCGCTGAGTGCACGCGGCGTTGTTCGTTTTTGGACTACAACCGCAAGGTTATCAACTCATTCAGCATTGTCCTGCTCATTAGTCGCTGACACGTCGAACTGTCAACTATTTTTTTTTCGGCATTTTCTTTTTCATTATATTTTTACGCCACTTTTTTCACACATGAATGGCTGCTTAATTTTTTTGTTTATCTGTTTGCTTCTAGTCATTTTCGTGGCGGCAATTTCGCTTGCCACTTGAGCGTGTGTAATGTCCATTGTTGCTTCATATGCGCCTTTTATTTCTTATTATTTTTGGTCATGCCAATTGGCACGCCGGCATGTGTGTGTCAACGCACACAAACGCATGCAACTATACTAGTATATATCTATATTAAAGTGGCCACATCCTTGTGCGCTTATCTCGTGCATTCGACAGCTAAATTAGCGCTGCCCGCTGACAGGCACACTTTTTGTTTGCGCACTCATCAACTTTGTCCTATTTGTCCTTATCTTAGCTTTTCCTGTTGCCTTAGTTTGTTCTTGCATAGGCTGAAATGACGGCGGGGATTATAAATAGCCTAAAAATGTTTCGTTAGTGTGATGTGAACACGTGATTAGCTCAAAGTCACCTAAAAGTATGCTTCATGTGTGATACTTATCTGTTGAAAAAATTGGCCACTTCAAATTGTACTTTAGGCGAGAAAATGTTTTGCATGCTTTTAGGGTGGATTTGGAGACAAATGATAGGATTTTGAGACAATTTCTGCCTGGGCAGGTTTTTTAATTATTAAAGAATATAAAACACCAAATGAGACATCCTTTATTGGATGTAGAATGCAATATTTGGACTAATGATTGCTAAGCAGCGGTTAAGTAAGGTCCTTCGAGTGTCTGTTTGAACATAGAACAGTTAACGTATAGATGTCAGTGGTAAAGTAAGGACCTCTCGATGTCTATTATAGTGATTATCTCAATATTCAGGCTTCAAACTAATTTAGGATCTATTTAAAGGAAATTCATCGCATTAGCTACTCTGCTTTTTATATTCTTAGCAAGTAATATTCTGTATCTCAATCATTGAACTCGATATTCTACTCGCTCCATACCAACAATGTGATTCAAATTGGAATTAAATGAAGCCATAGAAGCGGTACTTGTTATTCTACAACAACTGGCGTTTCCTCGAGTTTTATGTGATCGTTATTATAAAGCAATAATATAATGTTTTCGAGAGCCTTAAAGTTTGGAGATTGGAAATATTGGGTCTGAGTAAAGTTTAAAATGATAACTAACTAAAATGTACCCAATCGAAATATGACCATGCAAAAAATATATATTTCTGTTACCTTACAATATTCTAAACTTTCGAACCAAATCCTCCAAACAAGTGGCAACCTTTTCCGAAAATATTTCAATGGGAACTACTCCATATTTTTTTTTTTTGATATTTTGTTGTATATGAATCGATTTAACAATTTGTTGAAAAATAAAAAAAAATATATATGGCAACCCTTATCAAAACTATTTTCAAATATAAAATACTTACACCTCTTTATTATAATCACTGTGAGGTAGTTGTATATTTATGATATTAATTTTTTATATATAAAGATCTCAAACATGTGGCAACCTTGTTCGAATAATATTCCTACAGAAGTCCCACCATCCAATTGGTTTTGCAGTATTTTATATTTTATCATTATTCTTTACCCAAAATTTACAGTGCGGCTTAGAAACCTGAAACGATTTGCTTTAAATGAAATGAGTATCTACAAAATATCCAGGAATATACATATGTACATACATATTTACATATTTTCGTACAGGTGGTTTTTTACAAAAATATATTTATATATTAATTTAATATTTGTTCCGCACTCTAATCATTTAACATTTATTCTGCCAATTTAATTGAACACAAACATTCCGCAGGTGGCAACTCTTTTCGAAATAACTTACAATATGGTTATCAAACAATCGAACTATAAATATTATTATAAGAAATACAATTTCTTGCCACACTTATGGAAGTAATTTTTAACCAGGTGGCAACCTTACGTAATACCTTACAATTACAAGTTTTTCTACATATAACCTAATTTTGATATTCATATTAGTGTATTACATAATACTATCAATTATTTCGGCTTACGATTTCTAAACAGGTGGCAACCCTCTTTTTCATTTTACATATTTTTCAAAAGTATTTTAGTCACAAATTACCCTTATCAAAATCTATTTATTGTCAATATGGAGGTACATCAATCAATTTTTTTAAATTGCTGAAGACGGGAAAAAACATATGGCAGCCCTTATCAACAACTTTTTTCAATTGAAAAGAACCCTTAACTTTTCACCACCATGACTATGTCGTAGTTATATATTCTTAACATTAATTTTATATAATTAATGTTCTCAAACACTTGATAACCCTTCTCGAATAACCTTTTCATATATGTACATACTATGTATGTATGTATGTACATATGTACATACATAAGTCCTATTTAGTCTGTTCGGTGTGGCAGTTTTTTATCTTACTATTCTTCTTCATCTAAAATTTATAGTCCGGCTTGCAAACTTCAAGCCGTTAAATTTAAACGATCTTTTTTTTCAAAAATTCACCAATAAATTTTCCTACAGGTGGCAACTTTATATAAAAGTATTTAAGAAAAAAATTTGTGAACAATATTAGTTTAACACTTGTCAGTCTAGCAATACAATATAATATTTATTCTGTCAATTTAATTGAATACAAATTTTAACCAGGTGGCAACTCTTTCCTAGAATAACTTAAACTGTATGCCTATATTGTACATATTTTCTTGTATTAATTGCGTTTTCTGGTCACTTTTATAAAATATATTTTAACCAGGTGGCAACCTTGACATTTTTTTACAACTGCAAGCTTTCCTAAATCTTACTTACATAGGTGTGATGTGCCTATAGTTTTATTACATACTTTTATATATAATTTTGATTTAAAATTCTTAAACAGGTGGCAACCTTCTCTCTTATTTTATAATTCTGATATTTTGTTTTTGAACAAATATTTAACAAATTTTACTCTTAAAAAATTGGTGTATGAAAAGTCAGTGTTATCCTGCATAAAATCACCTTTCATTTCAATCCCGGAATTGCTTGAAAAATTTCCACTACTAACAAAAAAATTAAAAATCCCTTGATAAGCAAGTAAGCAAACAGAAAATTTACAAAATTGCTTCAACTTGCTTTGGGTGAGCTTTAGTTTAAATTTTTTTCCATTTTGCTTTCACTTCCTTTGTTTGTTTACAATTTACCGCCGCGAGCGATTTACAGCGAAACCACTTTGCGCATCGAAAGTTATGGCAACACAGCTGTCGGTATATGCATGCATAGTGGACGGAAATGTATTAGAAATGTTTTTCCGTAGAATTTTACTAGTCCCGAATTTTCGGGATTCGATAATAAACCTTTCGGGATACCGAAAACTTGTGTAGTCTTTTTTCTTAATTAAAATTGCTTTATTAAGCATTTCAATATTTTCGAATTTCGGAACTGAAAAATAGCACTTTCCCCGAGAAGTTTCGGAACATTTTGGTATTTTTCTAACAAGCAAAAACATACGCAAAACCGATTAACGCAAGCATTATCAAAGAGTTTGAAGAATCCAGAATTTTTGGATTTCAAAAGTAGCACTTACGGGATCCCGTGAACATTTTAACAAGCACAACTACATAAAAACTATTTAAATAAAGCATTTCCAAAACATTTTCAGAAAAAAAAATTTCGGGATTAAAAAATTGCACTTTTGGGATTCCGAAAATTTTCGGAACATTTCGGTATTTCGTTCTAACAAGCACAAATGTATGGAAAATCGATTTAAGTAAGCATCTTCAAAGAATTCTAAGAATCCCGAATTTTCCGAATTCAAAAATACCACTTTCGGTATACTGAAAACTTCCAGAAAATTTCGGTTTACTTTCGAAGAGCACAAAACTAAACAATGTCGATTAAATAAAGCATTTGCAAAACATTGTAAGAAAAAATTGTCGGTAATAAGAAATAGCACTTCCGGGATCCCGAAAACTTTCGGACATTTCGGTATTTTGTTCTAACAGACAAAAATGTTTATAAAAATGAGTTAAACTTAGTCTTTTATAAATCCCGAATTTTCGGGATTGGATAATAACACTTTCGGGTTCCTTAAATTTTTCAGGATTTTAATTAGTCAAACGCAGACACGGCTGTGCTATCTTCTACACTTTCTAATGGATTTATCTTGCACTAAAAAGCATGCTGCCACCCAAACCAACGAAGCGATGCCACAACGCACATTCTTTACTCGCTACCCCAGCGCACCGTGAACGCTAATCTGCTACCTAAGCCACAGCACTGCTGCTGATGGAGCGCATACCAGGTAGCTGTTACTGCTACTACCGTTGCATGGCATTTAAACTGTTTTTGATAAGCGAAGGCATTTTTCAATTTCACTAAGTCATTGCTGCAACCGGGACTCTCCCTGTAACACGGACTCACAATCTCCTGCATGCCATCATCTTTCAGTGTACGTGCGCATTTTATGGTTGTTGCTGTAACAACGTATTCGTATTCTTGAAAAACGTTCAATTTGTCATGCTTGTTGGTGCAACGTTGGCTCCAAAGCTCCTCTATGTTGTGTGTCGCACGTTGTTTTAGACCTTAAAAATCTGCTTTGTAGTGACGCACACACACCAGCACGCTGTGTTGCCTGCACTCATATGCATACTTGATTGCTGGCCGCCTGGCAGTGTTGCCGCTACAGCGGATGCCAGCAATAAAGCATGCGCTCACATGCAACGCTGCGGCCGCTGTGGCATGTCAGCATGCCACCACAAGTATTAGCCGCAAGCTGTGGCGAAATTTTGCCGCTCAAATGTGCACGAATTGTTAGCGGCTGCCTGGGCCACGGTGGCGGCGCCCTCAGCTGCGCTGTGTATGGCTGGGTGCATGCATAACTGTGCTGACAGCCCGGTGGCACTCAATGTCGATTAGGCTTTGTGGAGCTTAAGGCATCGCTCAAGGCGGTGGTTTGTACATGGGTTGATTTGGTGTAAGCAAATACAAGAAATTTAGTGTTTGTGGCACGATTGCTGCGAGTTCCTTGTAATTGGCTTAGGCGCTCTGAGTTTGTGGTAATTAACAATAATTGAGATTTGCGGTACCTGAGCCGGGCAAGTGAGTTGGGTTTAATTGAAGATAATATTGATTCGATAGCGGAAGGACTTCGTAGTAGTTTGCGCAGTAGAGCAATTTCCACAAATGACTTGCTGAAGTAAAGCCTGTCGAATTCGGTGGAAACCCCCATATTTAAAGTAAAAAAGACAGTGGAATTTGGTCTTCACACTCTGTATAGTATTTGGTGGCGGTTTTTCTCAAATGTAGTGGTTCGTGGTATTATTTTGAGTTACTGCGAAACTTTCAGTTCTCAAAGATATTTTTCATGAAGTGTTGCCAATTTGTTTTTTTTTTTGGTGACTTTCAAGTGGCACATACCATTGCTGTAACGACAGCACTCATGATGCAGAAGGCATTTTCCAGCCCCTCACCCGCAAAAAAGAAAAAAATACGCTATCTTAGTCGTGTTTCCCGCCCTGAGCCAAACAAACGTTAATCAATTTCTCTACCAAATTGGCTTTATTATTTTTTCAATAATTCAGAATTATCGATTTAAAAAGATTTTGCGATATAAATATAAAGCTAAGCTGCAGAGGCAGCAAGATCTTACTCATTATATATAGTCGGGTTCCGTACCAATAAAAGAGCAAATTTTAGTCAAGATCGCCACCACGCAGTTGTGATTATCTTCTCATCATAAAATACATAATATCTGTATTAAAGAAAATTTCACTATTTTGCTCGGACCTCAAATAGTTGTACCAAACATTAAATATAAAGTATTGTAGGTTTCAAATCAGCACCAAAGCTATGAAATCATCCCCCACAAACATGCATATCATCTTTTCAACTCACCATATGCAGTTTCGAATCGCAACTATAAATATATACCAGATTATATACATATGTAACATTTTTGTAGATCTTCTGCCAAGTAAATCTTCGATTTCCTCTCACTGACCACAAAATCGTCTTGGACTTTCTTAAATCTAGAACTTTCTAGAATGTAAGCAGCAAGCAAGTAGAATAAAATAGAATTAAGTGTAGCATCTTAATATTGACTGAGCAAGCGAGCACTGCTTGCTAAAGTAAGTCAGTCATCGCTAATGTATGCGGCGTCCATATAGGGACTACCAATGCATCTAATTATTCCCGTCATATTATGCGACGACGACGAACCGAAATTAGAAAGCACTTGATGCAGTTGAGAGAACTGTTCTCTGCAAGACCCTTAGAGCCTGTCGCGTGAACTATGAATATCGAAGAACTTGGTACCATGAACTGCAATTGATACATTTGAGAGAACTGCTCTCCTTTAGAGTCTGAGCATTGAATATCGAAGAAATTGTAACCAAAAACTGTATGAGTTCTACGGTGACTTTGACACAGCTAAAAGCATAAAAGTCCAACGAATGCATCTTGTCGATTGTATGCAAGATGATGCTTCTGAAAATCTCTTCATATTCCATACTCATGGCTAGACAACAAAAACACGGACGCCCATGCAAGGCATAACTGCATAGCGATCTATCTGTGCTTGCGAAGTACAACTGGCGCTCTTTCGCAAACGATTGAGACAACTATCAATGTATTGTGTTCTCGGACCAGACCGATGCACCTTTGGACTGAAGAACAACAAGAGAAAACATATGTCAAAAGAGAAAAACCTATGCATAAGGTTAAGGCAATTAGAGATATGAATGCATTTCGATCGACATCGCACAAGCCAACATGCTGCCTAATATAATGACAAAAGAATTGAAAAGGGTTTACGACAAATCCAGAAGCATCGGAAGACCACTTACAACAGAAAAGTGGATAGAAAAAGGCTAAAATCATACAGGTATATGTAAGTTAAACGAAAATGTGCAAGCCTGGGTGGCGCCGGTCAGATTGAACACTATCTGACACAATTTCTGACGGTACACGGCTACTTTAGAGAATATTTCTGTAAATATGGTCACGATAACAAGATAGAACTGTTGAACCGGCAACGAAAGTGCACAGCACATTTCCTTTTTCTGACCCAAACATGAAGTAGAGAGAACAGACTCTTCATAGACTTTTAGAAAAGAACGTGGGATTGCAGAAAATACTGTCTATCACATGATAAAATATAAATAAATATCAAATAAAGTGAGAATATGGTTCGTAATTGCTTTCCGGGAATTCATAGGAAACGAAAGGCAACTCAGTAGCGAAAACACAAGCACTAACGAAGAGGAGTGAAGAGCCATTTTGGCTGCTCTAAGGACCAGTAAAATGCAGACGGAATTAAAGGTAATATTTTGCTAGCAGGTGTATTAGTACGTAAGTCCATTATAGTAAGTTAATACTTACTGGATGAGGTCAGGAAAGAGCTTTACCCTTCAAAACAAATGCCATGAAGCAGCAATCAAAGTGAATAGAGCAGTGCAGAAGCCTTTGAAATTGATAGAAAATAAATAAATTCATGGTTGGTTGAAACTCATCGAAAATAAAAGATAAAATTGCGATCTGAGGTCAGGGAAAGGAGGGGAGCAGCATGGCCGGATTTTTAAGGCTTAAGAAAGGTTTCGCTTGTTTTCCAGCGAAACTGTCACTGCTAGAGAAAAAACGATATACGGCGATATTGAAAGTAATGAAAAGGTCTATTACTTTGTATTTAAACTTTTTTCACATAACCTCAAAATTGATGAGAAAAATTCAAATAACCAAGTTTTAAGATTTTTTTATTTTTATCTTCCAAAAAAAATTTGTTTCTTTAACGAATTTTGGTGGAAACTTACCTTCTGAAGTCACAACAGACTTTATTCTTATTAAAATAATTTTTTCTTATTTCCCGACCCATCGCCCATAAATTATTTTCAACTTAATGTTTGTTATTTTATATTTTGTTTTAGATGGGTTTGCGTCTTCGATGAATTTTTCTGTTTCAAAAATTATCTACCCTGGACTAAAAGAATAGAGTGAACTATAAAAATTACAATAAAACAAGTTCCTTCATTCATATTCAGGCCCAACTCTGCAACAAATTTACTTTGTCTCTCGCTCCACAATGTGCCTAGCCACAGGTCGCAGCACGAAAATCAAAGCAGCGCACTCCGAAGTGACATAAGGTCAAAGCGCATGATAAAAATGGTTAACCCATAATAACAGTACATTAAAAATAACAGAGAAACTGCAATAAAAATAATAACAATAAAATTCATTCACACCATAGCGCACACATAACCTAAAAATAACTACACAAAGCATAAATGGCAGATACTTTGGAGCTTCCAGGAAAAGAGTAGTAAAAATAAAGGATAACTGTGTGAGTCTTTAGGGAGCTGGTGGGCGACGCGCGCGCAAACTGCAGTTTAAACTTTGGGCGATGCAAGTTGGCTACAAATAGACATACAACTATATACATATATACACTCATACATACATACATATATACCTATATTTAGAAGAGTGTTCTAGAAGAGCGTGTTGGTCGCCGTTTAGTTGCGCGGACGCTGACTGTTATTACAACAGCTGCTGACGTCGAACGTGTTTGGGCGGCTGCCGGTTTGCTTTACACCAAATCGTTTTTGTTGTTGTTTGCAGTTGCCGCTCGGTGCGCTCGCTCACTGGTCACAGAGTAAACGACCTCTGGAGCTGGCATGTTTCAAAAACTGCACACAGAGGCAGGCAACGTGTGGCAAATCGCCCGGACGAACACACACACTGGCATAATAGTACAAATGCACGCTTACAAACGCAGAGCCGCAACAAATCTCATTTTTCAGCTTGGCGAAGCTGTGCGCTTAACTTTGCAGTGTGTGCGCGCTTACGAAAACCAGAACACAGTGAATAAAAAAAAGAAAAATGAATAGAAACACAAAACTCGAAATGGAAACTTGTGCATTGCAGCTGCAACTGCCGGCGCCACATTGCTGTTGCGACGTGCACAATCGCTTTGGCCAACGCCGCCTGCCGCTGCCGCTGCCGTCCTTTCTTCAGCGCGCTTTGCTACTTGCGTTCTGGTCTATTTCCACGTCTTGTTGGCCAACTGTCAACTGTCAATGCCTGACTGCCCGCAGCACAAACGCAGGCTGCTACGCAAAGGCGTGCTGCAACTTTTTCTTTGAGTTTTCAGTGCTGAAATTTTTTTTTCGGAAATTGCTGAACTTTTGCTTGTGTTTTGTAAGCTTACGCGCTTCTTAATTTAAAGTTTGCTGTTTACTGCATTTACTAATTAATTGTTTATATTTTTTCGGGCACTTAAAACTATTGAAATGGGTTTAGGTTCTGCTGGTAATCTGTAATTAGTTTAGTTACTTGTGAATTAAGTTTTTATATGCATATTATATGGTATACCAATTATGGAAAGTACGGAGGCTGCTATATATATTTCTGGCCTAGGCAGCACTAACTGTTGCCAGGTGCAATCTGACATTTCCATTGGAAAGTTTGACATTTTTTAGCATAACATCACTCCGAACGTTTTGTCATTTAATCGTGAATTGTTTTATTTACAGGGAATTCAAAAATTCATCTCGGCCAAAAAATGGAATTAACTCGTGAACGTTTTCGTGCGATCATTTTTCACAACTTTCGACGTGGATTATCACGACAAGAGTGCATCGATAAACTAAAATCTTTGTATGGCTTTGAAGCACCATCCTATAGCACTGTGAAAAACTGGTACAACGAATTCAATCGTGGCCGAGCTCGCTCAAAGACGAATTCCGTGAAGGTCGTCCAAAAACAGCCGTTGTGCCAGAAAACATCGATGCCGTACGTGAACTGATAATGCAAGACCGTCGTGTAGCACACCTTCAGATAGAGGCATGCCTATGCATTTCTCCCACCAGCATACATTCGATATTGCATGAAGTCCTGGCCTAAAACAGGTTTGTTCTCGTTGGATCCCGCACAATTTGACAATCGCTCAAAAAAAGGCTCGGGTGGATTGGTGAAAAGAAATGCTGAAAAAAATATCGCGGTGCTTCAAAAGACGTTCATAAGATCGATCGAGGTGACGAATCATGGATCTATGCGTATGAGCCCGAAACAAAACAGCAATCGACCGTGTGGGTCTTCCAAGACGAGCCAAATCCATCGAAAGTTGTTCGTGGAAGAAGCACTTCGAAGCAAATGGTCGCCTGTTTCTTCGGCAAAACTGGTCATGTGGCGACTGTTCAGCTTGAGCAACGTAGGACGGTCAATTCTGAGTGGTACAAAACCATTTGTTTGCCTGAAGTCTTCGGAGAAATTCGAAAAACGAAGAAGAAAAGACGAATCATCGTGCACCATGATAATGCGAGCTCTCACACATCGGCTCAAACCAGCGCCTTTTTGACCGGCCAAAACGTCGAATTGATGGGTCATCCGCCGTACAGTCCTGACTTGGCACCCCAAAAAAATAAAATTAATGATGTTTTATGAAATCATTAGATACTTAATAATTACAATTACAATTTGGTAATCAGTAGGATTGGATATCAGTAACTATTTCTGAAAATGTAATTATCAATATTATAATCATTACTTAATAATTATAATTACATTTTAGTATTCAGTAATAAATCATTAGTAGTTATTCCGGAAAATATTACATGTAAATTAAAGAAAGTATGAAACTACTACTCTAAATGAAGTTATGAATAAATAATAAGTGAAGTCTTATGGAATAATTACTTAATGATTACAATTACATCATAGTATTCAGACGGATTGGATACCCATAATTATTTCTAAAAATTATAAATAATAATAACTATTATCATTACCCAATAAATGTGATTACATTTTAGTAATCAGTAATATATTAATTTAATTATTACGGGAATATATTATATGCCAATTAAAGACAGTATGAAGTTATTATTCTTTTTAAAGTTAAATATAATAAATGAAGCCTTATGTAATCATTACTTAATAATTACAATTTCATTTTAGTAATAAGTAAGACGGGGTATCCGAAATTATTTCTAAAAAGGCAGTTAGCACTACTAATGTCATTACTTATTAATTATAATTACATTTTAGTAATCATACATACCTACATATTAATTCATTACGGTTAAAAAGGATATGAAACATTTCCGCTGTTTACAGTTTCCCCTAAAAATACTAAAAAAGTAGCTTTCGGTAATCATTACTTAGTAATTACAATTACATTTTAATAGTCAGTGAGATTGGGTATCGATTATTATTTTAAAAAATGCACTATTATGTAATCATTACTTTTTAATTATAATAACATTTTAGTAATTCGTAATATATCACCACGGAAAATAAATACATTTAAATTATGGAGAATACACAACAATTATACGTTCTCTGTTTACAGTTTCGCGTAAAAATATTAAAAATGCATTATTATGTAATCATTACCTAATAACTACAATTACATTTAAGTTTAGAAATACATAATCGTAAACGAACTCGAAAAAATAAGCACTAAATAGCAGTAAATGATATGGCATTCGATGTCAATAGTAATTACCATTACATAGTTAACAGTAACAAACGATAAAATTAGCGTATTATTGCATTAACTCCCAGTCAACGACCCATAATTACTGTTACCACTAGTCAACGTAATAATCGCTAGAATCCAAATGTAATACGTAATGATTATAAAAAACAATCAAATAAAAGCGCAATAAATTCATATAATTACATTTTATTACGTATTCATTACTAATTACTAATTAGTTGCAATTATAATTTAAGTAATTAGCAGAAATAGGTTTTCTTAATGATTTCAGAAAAACAAGTATGAGTACCCAGTAATTGAAATGTAATCAGATTCCAGTTGTAATTATTAGCAATAAAGGTTAACAGAAATCGCCAACAAAAACACAATTGTTGTATTAACTCCTTGTCAGAACTCTACAATTACAAATGTCATCAACAGCAATCACTAAGTCATCGACACGCAGAAATCACTAGAAATTAAATGTAAAACGAAATAATCATTTGTGAAACCTGGCTGGAAACGGCAAAGTGGAATGTCTATGTCGCCAAAGTAATTCTCTGTATTTGTTTGGATGTATTCAAATTGGATAGATTCATTCTGGGCCATTAAGCCAGCGCTATTCTACTGGGATGGAATCTACAAATAGCCACAAAGTTGGGAAAGTCCTGTAGCTTTGGAAGGGCAATATTTTGAATTTACCATTTTTTGCATTCTTTTTTGAAGGAAACGTTCAAATCTTGAAAAAAAAAAATCACATGACTACATTCAAAAGTCCAAAATATTTATTTATAATCAATATTAACCATATTTTACTGGGTTGGACGATTAGGTTAGGTCGATTCGAATGGCGTCTCAGGAGCTGCTTATAACACCGGCCTAACTAGATTTAGAACTTTTAAATATTGATAAATTAAGACCCTTATGAGTCGGCAAAGTCTTAAGCTTATCATAAATTTGTTGAAAAGACCAAATCAGTTTAGGTCATGGTACTTGGTTCGCCGAAATTAAGTCTACTGAGATGTTTTAGTCTCAGTCTTGCAAAAGCTGGACAATGGAGGAGAATGTGCCAGGTTCTTTCCATTTCTCCTACTTCAATTCAAATTTCATAACTTTCGTCCGAAAAAATTTTAATTTTACAGCATCAATGCCTATTTGACAATAAGAACTATTATGGTTGCGGTAAGAGAAATTTTGCTAAGGGAAAGTAGTTCTATAGGTTTCCTATGTTATACCTTGGTCGTCGGCCAAAGCCTGCTACGCGCACGCAATTTCCATAGATTCGGTTGGGAGAACGCAAGATAGCGGCGGAGATTCACATTCTGATGTAAGCAAAGTAAAGGTGCCCCTCTTGCTAGCTCATTGGCTTTGCAGTTTCCAGCGATTCCGCTATGACCAGTGTGAGAACAAGTCTGATCGCCAGCTACCCAAACGAGTCTGATAATTGAAGTAGCTGGATGTTATATCTGGTGGGGTTAGACACTCCTTGACAAACATTGAGTGAAGAGTTTAGTATTACCGCTTTGCTGTTGAAAGAAGCCGCACTTCGATGCAGTTCATCTAATTTTATCTTGTTGGCAACCACTTCTGCCTGACAAACTCTACAGTAGTGTGCCAGCCTAAAGCTAAGCTTAACGGAGAGTTTCTTATAGAAGACTGTCTCTCCAACCGTCCTAGCTACTTTCGACCCATTCGTGCACACCTCTTCTCTAGCGATTTATTCACGTTCACATATCGCTCGTCGGTATGTAAGTAGCGAGCAGAAGTGGTCATTGCGAGAGATGAAAGTGAAAGAAGAATAATTGCAATCGCTCACGGCTAAATGAGCACATAGTAATTGAATAACATTTTTTAATCATAAACACCTCATTTCAGATGCGCATGCTGCTTTAAAAAATTAACACTGACTGACTCTTCTGTCACTCAATCTACAATATTATAATTACGCACGCGCCGCAGAAAAACAATCGCTTTACATAATCAAAAAGCTTAATGAAATTACTTGAAGAAGAAATGCTATGACTATATCCGAATTAGAAGCATTAAATGCGCGACAAGTATCATTAAACAATAATGAATTACTTAAGATACGCAATTGACGAGAGCGCACATAAATCCTCACACAATGCACGGCGGCAATTGAAATTTGTTTTCCAGTAAATGTAATGCCAACGCGACGCTCAAGCAACCTATCAATATTTATGAGACAAATTTCGTTGAACAGTGAATGGCTGAGCGATCAAATAAACTTAAACGGAATGAAAAATAGTCAAGCGAAGCAACAACAACAAATAAACGAAATGGTATGAAATAAATGAAAAGCGTATATATGCATGAGTGAGTCACTGAATGAGTGAAGAAGCGGTAAGGAACTCGCGCAAAGCGCCAAGTGTGTGAGGTGCACACATAAATATTTTATAATCAAGTATGTATGTATATATATAAGTATGTGTATAGCGCTTTCATGTGCCTATTAACAAATGTCAGTGACAATGCGCACAAATTTCCAGCAGGAAACTTAAAACAAGGCATAATAAATGTGTGCTGGTGTTACTACGCCGAAAAGTATGCTACTATGTTAATTAAAATTTAATTAACAAAAGGCTTAACATGCGCGCCTGCACATAAGCAGTTAACTAGTAGCAAGTAAATATACAACAATAATGAGCACTTGCTTTGCCAAGCTCCCCCCGCGCGCTTAGTATAAGCACTCAACATGTTTTACATGCGAGTTTCTAGTTTTGTTTCTTTGTATGTAAGCATGTATTATTTTATTTACATATGTCTATCAACAATTGTTTCTCTTTGTTGTTGAGTGTATGTGTGTGTGTTTGTGTAACACAGGCAGTTCATGGTTCGCGGCACATGGCCCATGGCTGTTGGTTGAGGGCTTACGGCTCGTCACTCGTGGCCTCTAGAAATGTACTTTGCGTGCAATGACACAGTCAGACATTTCATTCCAGTTCAGCTGCCACTCCAAACGGTACATTGTACGCGTTGCCAACCACAACCGTCGCCCAACTTATTTTGTTTGTGACAATATGACATTGAAATATTTTACCATTTCGGTCGTGAAAAATGATTTCAAGTGCGTCTCATTTGAATTTAATAGAATAGACAAAGCGTGACGGCGAATTTCCATGAAAAGTTTATTGTCGACAAGCAGGCAAGGTTTAGCTAAAGGGTTGGAGGTGTAAATATTAAATGAGGTTTACTTTTAGAAGTTTTGTATGACAAATATTTTGGGTGGAGTTATATTGTTTAGAAGGGTTGAGAATATAGTTAAGAGGTTAAAGTTAAAGTTAAAGTTAAAGTTAAAGTTAAAGTTAAAGTTAAAGTTAAAGTTAAAGTTTAAGTTAAAGTTCTGAGGTCAAGTTATTAAAGTAAAGACTAAGGTTATGGTTAAGTTAAAGTTAAAGTTAAGGTTAAAGTTAGTTAAAGTTAAAGTTAAAGTTAAAGTTAAAGTTAAAGTTAAAGTTAAAGTTAAAGTTAAAGTTAAAGTTAAGTTAAAGTTAAAGAAGTTAAAGTTAAAGTTAAAGTTAACGTTAGTTAAAGTTAAAGTTAAAGTTAAAGTTAAAGTTAAAGTTAAAGTTAAAGTTAAAGTTAAAGTTAAAATTAAAGTTAAAGTTAAAGTTAAAGTTAAAGTTAAAGTTAAAGTTAAAGTTTAAAATTTAGAAATAAAGTAATTAAAATTAAATTTAAAATCACGGTGGAAATTAAAAACATATAAAATAAAAATTTAAATTTACATCAAAATAAAATGTAATTAAAATGAAAGTAAAATTATATTTTGAACTAAAATTATGGTTAAATTTATGGTTAAAATAAATATATAAAAATTAAAATTAATATTAAAATTAAATTCTAAATATTAAATTCAACCTTAAAACTAAAATTATAATTAAAACTTTAAATCACAAAATTTAAAATTTTAATTGTAATTATAAAAATTGTAATTATATATTATAATTAAAATTAAAATCGAAATCAAAATTTTAAAAATTTGTTATTAATATTAAAATTAAAATGGAAAAAAACATTAAATTCAATTCAAAATAAAAAATATAATAATGAATAAAATATATAAATAAAATTAAAATTGTGATTGAAATTAAAATTAGAATTTATATTAAAACTCGAATTAAGATGAAAATTAAATTAAAATTGAAGTAAAAAATTAAGACTAAAATTAAATTTAATTAAAATTAAAATAAATTTAAGTAAAAGAGTAGCAGCAGCCTCAAAGAGAGCGTGTAGGAGAAAGACTGTGTATAGGAAGACGATAGTGTAGGAGGGAGAGACCGGAGTAGCAAATAAAAAAATAAAAATTAAAATTAATAATAAAACAAATTTTAAATTTAAAACCTTAAAACTAAAATTATAATTAGAGTAGAAACCAGAATTTAATGAAATTACAATTAAAATTAAATTCAAAATCAAAAAAAAAAATTAAGATCGGAAGAGCACATTAATATTAATATTAAAATTAAAACTAAAATTAAAT